>NC_072732.1:157838421-157923020 GCF_026930045.1 Uloborus diversus | reverse complement strand
CTGAAACACGTGGGGGGGGGGGGGGGCAGTGATGTACCATATCATGATATTTTAGATTAATTTCAAAAGAAACAAAATTTAATTTCAAGACAGCGCTGAATTTGTAAGTTAAAAATAGAGTCAAAGTGTAACGTCAGTCACCGTGGACGGACCCAAATGCTTCTGGAGTTTTTGTCCACCAATAAAGATGAACAAGAAGAATCGGAAGCACAACCCGTCCCTTCTTTCAATATTGCATTTAAGAGCTTACAAATAGTGAAGGACTATTTTCTTTCTCATAGAGACCAGGAAAAAAACTAGCAAAGTGGTACTTCAACCCTGGAAGATGCTGAATTTACTGGAGCTCATTGACTAAAAAGGCAATCCTCCATTACGGACTATTTTCAACCTAAACGTCCAGATTTTCAACCAAATGTGTTAAAATGATGTTTATTAAAATGTTCTTTTCGTAAAATATAGATATTACTAGCTGCGTCGCCCGGTTTTGCACGGTCTACCTCGAAAATAAAAGTTATGTCAAGGGACGCGTGTTCAGCAACAAACTTGAACAAAAAAAAAAAAAGTTAAATTTTGCGGCAGATTGCGGAAAAATAATCAAAAAGTAAACATTTTAAATCCCTCGATGGCAGGGGAAAACCTTTAAAACAAAAGTCAGAATTTCGTTTGTTCATATTCGAGAAAAAAAAAAGAATGACAACAGATCTTTCTTCTCAATGATTTTCTTCACGCTACAAATTTTAGTAAAATCATTGTTACGGAAAGCTGAGATGAAGCACTGAATAATAATTTGAATGGAGGAAAGACTTCGAAAAATAGGGATTTTATGTCGAAATCTAAGTGTCATAATTAATAATTTTTAATTGTTATATTCCGCTAATTATTATCGGAGGATTATGTTAAATAGCCAAACATAGAGACGGGATGATTACGAATCCATCGATACCTGGTTCGATGGTTAGTTCACTGTCGTTCGGGAGAAGTAACTTGGACATAGATACATACATGCATACATAGATACATACGTTCAGTTTTTAATTATACAAGATACCTTTTTAAAATGTCGTCTTTAATACCTATAGTTTTTTTTAAAATTTGATTTCTGCTTTCTGCGTACTTCCCCTATTTTACGTTTTCCCGTATTTTACGTTTTCAGCCCAGTCCCTTGAAAAACGTAAAATCGGGGTTTCACTGTATATGAACCGAATCACCAAAATTATGTATGTTACGTATAGTTAAGATGTTGACACACATTTTAAATATGAATGTAAAGTTTTTTTCTTTAGCGGAAATTTTTTTTTCTTCTTTTCATAGCTTAAGTTTGAACTAAATTACTGAGAGCTGTTTCGTTTATAGTTTCTATAACAAATAGAAAGAGGCATGAAAAGCAATAGCGATTCATACGCATACTTTTATAGTAAGTAAAAGGTTAACCTTTAGTACAAGATTTTAAAATAACTTTCTCGTAACCATTTTAAACACTGTTTTGTATTAAAATAATCAATTAAAATAACTACTCATTCATATATATTGTTTTGTATTTTGCTCAAAATTGGCAACTTGTTTTGCTACTTTTTGTTATTTGAGGATAATAGCTAAGAAAGTGGGGTAAAATTATGTATATTAACATTTAAATGACCTTTTGGACACAAATGATGAATTTTCAACGGTAAAAAACTTCACCCGACTCATATGGGGCAATTTTAAACTTCAACTTTCTGTTTGAAGGTGGCGTGCATGAAATATGGTTATGTAGTTCAAGGATAATCGAATATCAAATATGCAGAGTGAAGTATACTGAATAACAGAGTAATATGTTCAAAAAATATACCGAGACTAAAAATAAGAAAGGGAAATGTGATTTGAAAGGGGGAAAAATAAGTTTATGACATTATCAAAAGTATTTCTTTTTTTTTTTCAAATTTTGGAAATTGTTATAACTATGTTATAACAATTTCCTAAAATTTCCTTCAATTATAACCTAATTGTTATAACTATTGTCATAACTAACTCCTCCTATACAGGAGGAAATATCCTGTATATTTCTTCAAAATTAAAAAGAAGGTAGATTTTTTTTTTTTTTTGCTGTTTGTAACACCGTAATGTTCTATTGAGCTCGATTGAACTGATTTTGACAACCACGTGGTGGAGAATCACTCGATACAATTCCTTGATCAATCATTACAACTGCATTTCCTATTTCTAGTCTCGGTATTTAGTTAATATATTTTTCTGTAAGAAAAATAAAATCGTGAACTTGAAAGAATGACAAACAAAATTGTGAACTTGAAATTATGGCATATACAAGTGTGAACTTGAAATTACTGCAAATAAATCTGTTAATGAAAATTAATGAAATTACAGTAAAAACATGATAGAAAATTAGAAGCATCATACGTTATGACAGTAGGAAAGTTAAACGTGTGAAAATTATACTTAGCATATTTCACTAAATGTTCTGTTCGTTGCATTTTCGAAATAATTGCATAATTAATCATAAAATCCTAACCTTTTATGTTTTTTTTTATTTTTAAACTTCCATCTTGTAAATTGAACGCATCTGAACCTTTATATTGAATTATTTTCATACCTTATTTAAGATAGAACTCAAGGAACATACTCATTGAAAAAGTCTCAGAAAGGTAAAATGCAGCTGAAAAAGATTTTACACGTCATGGGGGAAAAAATAAAAATATTGTGATTTACAGATATATATATATATATATATATATATATATATATATATATATATATATATATATATATATATATATATATATATATATATATATATATATATATATATAAATTTAGCATACATTTGTACGATTGTTTTAAAACTTACCTCATATAATCTTCTTTCAAACCGTGATCATCAAAGAATCTAAACCTAAATTCAAATGTCTGAAAACATGTTTTTAAAATTGCAACCGATTTGAAGGCACTGTAAAAATCAATTTGTACCGAAAAAGCAATTGATGATCTTCAGCTTCTTATTCCATAGATGTTCGTCTTTAATAATAGCATTTCATTTTAACCGCTTGGCTAGACAAGAAAAACCAAAACTCCTCCCACAAACTCCCAACCTATTAGAAGCAATAAACTTGTTTGATTGACATGTGAATCCCTGAGTCTTGTGGAATGAGATTATCGAAGACAGGGACGAATGAGTGTGTGTGGGCAAATGTTTTTTATTGCTTTAGTGAAAATGGCTTTTCTTAGAGATAACGAGTCGTGAAATAGTGGATTGGGTGTCGGTATTTACCGGCGCTTTACAAATTCTCTCTACTGCTCTCTCGCTAGCTGTTAGGAAGAAAGTAATGGACGTGTTTTCTTACATACAGTTTTTTTTTTTTTTAGTAATCAGAAATTAGGGACAGACGGGGCAATTATGGGTCAAAATACCATAACATCTTACTATTTTCTGAAGTATAAAAGATAAAATTAATGGAGTAAGCTTACACAATTTAGAAATTATTCAAATAATCCCTTTACCTAAAATTACATTATTTATTTTATATAAATTCAATAAGTGACCAGGAATCCCCGGATCGGGACAATTATGGGTCACATGGGGCAAATATGGGTCACCCCCGTTTTTTAAAAGTAATCCATGTCAAAAGTAACTAACTATTCTAAATTATAATTTCTTAGCTCACTAAGAGACTTTTTAATGGCAAAAAGTTTTATGTTTAAGAAATAACACATTATAATTGAAATAATTTGATGTTACTCTTACTAGTCGACTATAATTGGCTATTGCTCTTTGCTCTAAGCCCACAATTCGATGAAGAAATTTCTTTAATAGTTGTATGCTACCTTCATCATTTATGTTTCTATCAACTGCAAGGATTTTTCTTTTCAATTTCAATTAACTAGACTGAAAAAAATGCACTTATTTCAAATTACTTCTAGAAATGTATCGCTTGAACAAACTAAAACTTCCGACACCTTGTTTCAAAAAATTCATTTCTGCTTTTTCTTTGTCCAAAATGTGAATTACTTTCCCATTGTAGAATATGTTTCCTATCATACACAACTATGTATATCTGATTTTCAAGTACAGAATGAATTCGGTTATAGCACCATCTTCTAACATTTTTAAAACAGGACTGTTTTTGCAATTGTGTTATTGCAAATTCTTCCCTCTTTTTGTCGTTGTCATAAACAATTCCAAAATAAGCTCATTTTGCATTTAAACGCTGTCTATATCAACTTGTTGAGGTACTTTTATTTTTTTGCAAGCAGGGTTTTTTCTCATTGTGAATTCGATTTCTCTTGCAGTAACAAGATAGACATTGACTACATTTGTGAATTCGATTTCTCTTGTAGTTACAAGATAGACAAGCGAGTTTGATTTGTTACAACTATCGAATTTATCTCCTTATTTGATACTAAAGTGATTTGCATTAATTTGTTGCTTATTTTGCTTCTTGATGTGTGCCATAATTGCATGCTGACATAAATTATCTTCAAAGCTGAAATTGATTTGCTAGCAAAAAGGGCATGATACTTAAGCAAGAATTGAAGATGTCAAAATATCTGATGTTGCACTTGGAGCATTAAATTTCTTTTTAAGAGAGAGTTTGGCATAGAAACGGACAAGTTGAAGTTAATACTTATATTATTCACGCAAAAATAAATAAGAAAAATATCTAAAAAATCAGAAAATATACTGACCCAGAATTACCCCGCTAAAATCAGTATGAAATCAGTATAAATCAGCATACTTTTATGCTAACTTTTTTTTTTAAAAAAGAAGGAAGAAAGGTATGGAGGTATGAAAAGCTTAGACCATTTGCTATTAAAAAACAGAACCAACAAAATTATTCCTTCAACAGTGTTTCACCAACACGAATCTTGAAAAAAATCATGATTTTCCGAGGCAATCTTTTTTGAAGATGCTTTTTTATACAAGTGTGAAAACTATTTTTTCTCTCTTATTTACTTCACTGTTGCATTGTTTTTGACCTTGGTATAGGAAAATTGAATGTATAAGGATGACTTAGCATAATTTAGTTTTTTTTTGCAAAAACATTTTTTAACAGTAAAAAGTTGGTGACCCCTATTTACCCCGGAAAGAGAGTGACCCATAATTCCCCCGTGTGACCCTACTTGTTATCCTCACTTAACCAAGATTGACGCTGCTCTGATTTTCCGGATTACCATGACGACGTTTGTTTTTAATTTTTATTTGGAGGGCGAAATTTTCGTCGTCATAGCTGCAAATCGTCAGCGGTTTGATTTTTTTTCATTCTTTTCAGGGCTTAACTCATGCAGACTTTACATTAAAATAGGGTTTTCGTTTTTTCAGGGGAAAAAAAACACCTAGGATAACGACACCAGTTACAGATCATCTTAAGACTTCGCTCTCAAGTTAACTCAATTGTCTGAGCTTCTTAATGCTGTTAGACTTCTGGAACTATTTTTCACCCATGCAACAGCACCTCATCTAACGTTTGGCTGCTCTGGATTCTCTGAATTAGTTTTAGTTCATTATATTTTTATTTGCTCAATTTCGGAATAAGCTCCGACTCCCAGAAACAGACACCGAAAAATCTGATGATACCCAGCAACAAACAAGCTAACAAGATGAGTAAGACAGGATGGGGAAAGATTGAGTAACAGACAAAATTCCCTTTTTCACTTCAAAATGTGCAATAGTTGTTTATTTTTTTGAACTAAAGCCTTATTAAATTCAAATAAAACACCAGCTGACCTCGTGGTAGCTGTTCATAATCTTCCACCACTGCCTTGTAAAAATCAACAGGATCATAAAATTCACTCAGATAACACTAGATGGTTGCATCTTATTCATGGGCCTCAGCAATATCAGTTTTACCCGCCTAAAGATCTTATTGTTCAAATCGAAACTTATGACTGTGTGTTACTGGTGACCTTACCCTATATAGATGAACTTAAACAACAAAAATTCATATAAATACAAAATTTCCAGATACCTGATTCCCAACATTCAATATTGGTGAGAAATAAAAGTACATAAGGTTATACGCTGTAAATATACTTTATGATAAGTTTACTGGTGGATATCGGCCATGACATTTTCATCTTTAGCACCGCATTCTAATCACTATTTCTTATTTTATGGATATGCCTCGTATTACCTATTCTAGAAAATCACCAGTCATAATATGACGGGTGCAGATTTCTTGGTCATAAACATTCCATTTGTAGAAACAAGAAACCCAACGAGTAGAGTCCTATCGCAATCCGTGATAGCGAAAAGCACAAGTTGAATTCAAGACGTCAAAATTCCAATAGATGCTGGAGATTTTTTTTTTAACTAAACGAAACTGTCGCTCGATGCCAACATATCAGTACAGAAAGTAATGATATTTAAATTACTTGCGAACGCATTCAGTCACCGACTAAATATGTTTCAAAATAATAAATGGGAGAACACTTTGTATGTTCCGATTCCCCCCCCCCCTTTTTTTTTCAGTGACAACTTCGGCTAAATTTTTATAATATTCCATCCAAAATTACTATTTTTCGCTTCCCATCATTTTTTAGTAAAGGGTCACTAAAGATTACTCATTTCATTTTTTATAAAAAATTTATTTTGAAACTTTATGAACCCTAGTCTTTGATATAAACAAGTATTCCTGACAAGTATTTCTTTCTTTTCTGAAATTCGAGAAATTTAAAAAGTCATGTAAGCAGACGGATTTGCGAATAGCTGATTCTACTCGAAACCGAAACTAGAAGTCTCATAAGCGGATTGGAGAAATTCAGCAGCTCTTGACTTCAAAGGGTGAATCTTATTGGATTGTTGTCGGGTGTGCAAGTTTGCAGTCGCTGTTACAGGCCTTAACTATAATGTTCGTTTAGCACATGAGTAGCAACATTAAACATTTTTAGGGGTGCATCAAGAAGGTTTCAGGGTCAATCCCCACAGGGGCCCTTATATTAATACCAATCTTAATGTAGTAGTTAAAAGACAGATAAAAGCGTTTATGTCCCTCCCCCAGTGGCATAGCTAGGGTGACGCGGAAGGGGCGGTCCGCCATGGGCAACACACTTTTGGGGGCGGCAATTTCACACGGCACTTTCAATCCATTACAGGAGACTAAGAAAAAAAAAGGTTGTTGAGTTGTAAAGTTTTGGTAACGACTAATGATAATTTATTCTGATGCAAAACATATGTTTTTCTTGAGGACATCTCAGCACTATTGTTTTGTTTTTTTTTCTCCCTTCATCTGAACCTGAAGCTACAGACTGAAGGAGGCGGCAGTGTAAAATCAAGAGACCTAAGGGTTTTTATTTTCACTGTAAAGGTTAACTAGGAGATAAAACAATAAATTTCATAACCTTTCGTTATATGATGGATCTACCACTTAATGACAACAAGAAGAGGAGGAAGGAAGTCTCAAATGGAGGGCAAATTTATTGCTTAACTACAGGATAGCATTATCTATTTCAAAAATTACTTTGACTGGGCCTTGATTACAAAATTTTTATTAAGACGGAATGATTTTTATATTCACTTCATAAAAGCACCTATCCACAACTCAAATAATAAGTGCTGTTAATGTTACTGTTTTATATTAACAACATTTCTTCAAACAATGCATTTCACATTTAGTCATTTATTTTCATGAAAGGTTTTTAATCAGTAAAATGATGTTTAGGCAAAGCCTTTTACAGTTACGTCAAAAATAATGATTTTCGATGCACAACTTTTTCTTCTCATGAATCGCAGAATATTTAATCGACTGTATAGGGCACCTTTATCTTATCGTCCTCGTATTTGGTAACATATAGTAGTGCCAGATCTTAGTAAGTGTTGCTTGTAAACCTGGGCGGCAACTTCTGAGTTTGTCAGCATTGATTTGCTGAAGCACGGAACCAAAAAGGAGTCATAATTCCCTTTGAGAAACCACAGATACCCTAAAATTGCGTTTCTAAATTATCAAATTAGAAAAATTCCCGGGACAGAGCCTCGACTTTTACGCTTCTTCCAATAGCTGTGGGCCGAGCACCAATATCGTTCAAGTTCCTATTCGGAACTCCAGCGCTCGAATACGCTACCTTGCGGTGATTTATAAAACTGCGTCTGCACCTAAAACATTGCCACGTTGCGCATCACGTGTGTCTGTTGACGTAAACACAGGCAGTTTGTTCTGAGTATTTATTAACGCAATCGATGTGTCTTAGTTTGCTTTCAGCTACAGAAATTAATTCGTCCCTTAGTAGTATTCTCGAGCTTCTCAAAATAATGTTAGTTTTTCTTATTTCTTTCAAAAAAGTATTAAATGGTGGAAGCGTAAACAAGGAAACTCTGGATTAACAAAATTGGATAACGTTATACCAGGTAAAAATTTTTATTGTTTTGTATGAATTTGTAAGAATATGAGTTTTTTTTAATCTTAAATTAATTTAACTAATCATATTTTACAGCAGCATTTAGTTGGAATGGACAGTATGCAAAATATTTTCTTGAATATATTATCGTAGAACAAAATGAATAACCGAGAAAGAATTTACTTTATTCCTTTTATTCTCAGCTGAAAGGTATCGCCAAATTTGTTTAGGGTTATAGTAGTTTTAGTATTGTGCAAGCAAAGTAGCCTTGGCGAGTTTTCGCGTTTTTAGTTAAACCATTTTTAATTTTTATCATGAGTGGAATAAAATGATAGTAAGATTACAGAATTCGATAAGTAAAAAGAAATAATGGTCAATCAACTGAAAAGAAAACTACCACCATATATAAACTGTGAGTACACATTTTATTTATTTTGTTCTGAGTGAATTTGAATAAATATCAGTTTTTCAATTCGATGAAAAAAAAACGAACTTAACAACATTGACTGGACACTTTTCTTTAACCTAATTCCACATAAATGATTTAAATAAAATTTGTTACTACAGTATCCTACTGAAATAGACAGTATGCAAATAAATTTTCTTGAAAATATTTATCGCAGAACAGATTGAAAAATCCAGAAAGAACGTTAAGAATTTGAACAATAAAAAATAAAAGTTCGCCAAAAATCTGTTTATAGTGTTATGGTTTTAAAATTATGTGAAAGAATGATGTATCTTGACAAGATTTCGCATATCAGGTAAATTATTTCCATGACGAATGAATTAAATGCATGATTTCTTTGGATATCCAATCATATAGTCATAGAAATAAATTATCTAGTGTTAAACGTTACTCTTGACAGTCTGCCACGTATGTGCACTATGTGACAAAAATGTCAACAAATGCTGGAAATGTCACGAAACTGAACTTAATATGTACTAATGTATAGAAAAAACGGTACAAAATGAAAATGCCGTTCGAAGCGAACCAAAAATTTATGAATTCCGAATTCAACATCGTGAAAATGGCTGCTTCAGAACAACTTACTGTGTGTTCTACATTAATTGTTTACTTTCGTAATACTTTTTGGTTTCTAATCTCTTTCTATATGGGTCAGAATATCCACAAGACTTTGAAAAATCTTTTCAAACGAATAAAGCGAAAAAATCATACATACGAACACAAAATCACAACACTTTTAGCATTTTCTTCGCTACCACATGCGTTTGTTTTAGTTTTCAATTCCGCCATTAAACAGTGACTGCAGTGCCCCCTATAGTTCGTTGGAGTTGCGAATACCAATCTTTAGGGACTAAGAGAACTTACATGAAATCGATTATTATTGATGAACTCAACAGAAAACTGTAATGTTCCCACGCAGTAACTGTCTCATTAAGTTTTAATTAGTAATTGAAATAGGAACAATGTTCCATGGGGGGGGGGGGGGCTGTTAGCACTTACACAAAAGATGTAGTCAGTAAGTGACGCTATTACACAAAACATTTGTAATCTAAAAATTTAAGAAACCGTTTTACAATCGTATTTTTCCGGTTTCACTAAATTTTTCTTTGCAAAATATATTAATACGTTTTAAATTAGTTCCTTTTAAAAAGCAATTTTGTAACAAAAAGGAAATCAAAAGCTGTATCAATCTACAGTTCTGCATGATCCTAATCTCAAAATTTCGTTTATTACACCAGAGCCAGCTCAGATATACAATGCTTAATACAAAAAATTTAAAGGCCCATTACTTCACAAAAAAATATATTAATAGATCACTGAATAATTGACCTACAAAATCTTAAGAACATAAACAATTGTAACAGATGCCAATACATGTTTAAAAAATATTATAAAATTAAACATTAGCAGACGATAAATTCGCAACTCCAACGAACTATAGGGGGCACTGCAGTCACTGTCTAATGGCCGACTTAAAAACTAAAACAAACGCATGTGGTAACGAAGAAAATGCTAAAAGTGTTGTGATTTTTGTTCGTATGTATGATATTTTTCGCTTTATCCTTTTTAAATTAATTTTCAAAGTCTTGTGGATATTCTGGCCCACGTAAGAAATGAGAATTCAAGAAGCATTACTAAACGTCAAAGATTAATGCAAACTACGTAGTTCGTAGTTCTAAGCAGCTATTTCTACGATGTTGAATTCGATATTTATCAATTCTTGATAAAACTAAATAATAATTGTGGCCTGACAAGAATTCGCAACTCCAACGAACTATAGGGGGCACTGAAGTCACTGTCTAATGACGGACTTAAAAACTAAAACAAACGCACATGGTAACGAAGAAAATGCTACAAGTGTTGTGATTTTTGTTCGTACGTATGATTTTTTCGCTTTATTCTTTTTAAATTAATTTTCAAAGTCTTGTGGATATTCTGGCCCACGTAGAAAGAAATGAGAATTCAAGAAGCATTACTAAACGTCAAAGATTAATGCAAACTACGTAGTTCGTAGTTCTAAGCAGCTATTTCCACGATGTTGAATTCGATATTTATCAATTCTTGATAAAACTAAATAATAATTGTAACCTGACAAGAACAACCATTAATGCTAGAAAATTCAATATGACATTACAAATTATTCTCGAAAGAAGATGATACTTCTTTGCCTTGCTTGGCTAAGCGCTTATTGTTTTGCATTTGTTGCTGAGTTATTTCTCTCGAATTCCCAAATCGGTTAATTTAAAATTTTTCTGTTTCGATTTTTCTAATTTCTGAGTTACGATTTAATTATGTCAAGTTATGCAAATCATCTACAGAATTCTTACGGATATATGGTGGTAGTTTTCTTTTCAGTTGGTTGACCATTATTTCTTTTTACTTATCGAATTCTGTAATCTTACTACCATTTTATTCCACTCATGATAAAAATTAAAAATGGTTTTAACTAAAAACGCGAAATCTCGCCAAGGCTACTTTGCTCGCACACTACTAAAACTATAACCCTAAAAAAATTTGGCGAAACCTTTCAGCTGAGAACAAAAGGAATAAAGTAAATTCTTTCTCGGTGAAACATTTTTCATTTTGTTCTACGATAATATATTCAAGAAAATATTTTGCATACTGTCCATTCCAACTAAATGCTGCTGTAAAAGATGGTTAGTTAATTTAAGATTAAAAAAACTCATATTCTTACAAATTCATGCAAAACAATGAATTTTTTTACCTTGTATAACGTCATCCAAGTTTGTTAATCGAGTTTTCGCTTTCACCATTTTCAATCAACTCATATTTTAGAAGGAAATAAGGAAAACTAACATTATTTTGAGAAGCTCGAGAATACTACTAAGGGACGAATTAATTTCTGTAGCTGAAAGCAAACTAAGACATCGATTGAGTTAATAAATACTCAGAACAAACTGCCTGTGTTTACGTCAACAGACACACGTGGAACGCAACGTGGCAATGTTTTAGTTTCATCAGCAGTTTTGTAAATCACCGCAAGGTAGCGTATTCGAGCGCTGGAGTTCCGAATTAAAAATTGAAAGTGTATTTCACTTTCATATCACGATATTTTATCTTTTTCTTTTTTAATAATATTGCTTTTTGATTGCAGACGATGTTTTAAGTTCATTTTTAGCCTACATTCCCGTTAAAGCAGAATAAAATAAAACGAGCTGATGTGTGCATCACATGACTTCCTTTTACTCCAATTTAATGTCATTTTCCCATTATTGGCAATTTTAATGTGATTCAATGGTTTAATCTCTAAATATAACCAACAGTAGCCAAATTAAAACCAAATTTAAAAAAAAAAAAATCGCCAAATTTGTCACCAAGTTGGCGACAAAACTTGGCGACCGAAGGACTGGCGAGATATATATCGCCAAGTGTCTGTCAAATTATAACACTACTTGAGTTTACATCGAAATTAACAATGATTTCCCCCGAAAAAGGGGCAAAAGACCCCTTTAGAAACACCTGAATGCAACCAAAAGGGAAGGTGCACAACTAGACCTCACTAGGAGTTTACGCACTAAATTTCAACTTTCTAGGATATACCGTTCTTGAATTATGCGACATACATCCGCACATACACACATACATACGTACATATAGACGTCACGAGAAAACTCGTTGTAATTAACTCGGAAATCGTCAAAATGGATATTTCGCGCGTCTATACGTTCTTAAGCTCTGGTTTCCTAGAAGCAAAATCAGCGAGCTTTGACGTCGCTACTCGGCGTGAGGCTGAAATTCAAGTCAAGTGATTCCGGCGTGCCACTCACGACGTCGATTTCGCTCGGGCGCATACGCAGAAGAATCAAGTTTTCCTTTCGGCGATAAGCGACGCCGAAGGTTGGCGATTCGTTCCTAGGAAACCAATGCTTTAGGCACTTATCCACCAGTGGTCGAGTCGAAAAAAAATTCATCATTCATTCGGGGGTGAACAAAATGGAAATTAAGGTCAATTTTTGAGTGAAAATTGTTTCGCGAATAAAATACTTCCTTTTTTTTTGTAAAAGGAAGTAAAAAGGTGAACGTCATATTACGTATAAGAAAGAATTTTACTTCCATATCAGTAAATTAATAAAAAACCCCAAATAATACAAGTTTCTAATAAAGTGCAAAAAAAAAAAAAAAAAAAAAAACAAAATCTCCCATACTGCCGTGCTAAGCACAGATGTGGTATCTGCACATTTTATCAAAATTGAGTTATTGTCACCAGGTGGTCGTTAGTAATTTAATTTACCTAAATGTCAAGTTTTTTGGCGATTTGTGAACGCGAAATATTAAAAAAAGCTTTAAGAAAAAAGTCGTAACTGCACAGTTAGCGGAGTTTGCTAAGGCAATTTGAACGTAAGTGACAAATACTAAGCCTTTAAAGTGGTATCTGCGCAGTTACCACTTTTTTCCTTAGTATTTTTTGTAGATACGACTTTTATACCTTAGTAAAGCAGCATATTTAATAATGTAGCAGTTTATTGTAACACAGAATATTAAAATTAGTTTACCGTTGAGTAGTTGATACAGGTTCATATTAAAAACTAATACAACTTTGTATAATTGTTAAAGTAAATATTCAGCTTTTTCTATTTAAATGTTTATTTAAAATGCAAATTCTAAAAAGGAAATGCATGTAAAATATTCATATCTAATTCTTTCATGCAAAAAAAAACGCATTTCATTCTACGGCCAGTAATATTTTTATTTAAGTATCGTCTGCTGTCAAAATTATCTTCATGCTCGGTAAAAATGAATCTAGAAAATAAAACATTATAAAAAACATTCTTTGAATGCAAAAAACGGAAAACTGTTATGGATTACAGTTTTAACTGTCCGGAGTTTTGAAAATGGTAGGCCTATCTTTCAGAAGGTAGATTCTGTTAGATTTATATTAACAAAACAAAGCGAAACAGCTAAGTCTAAAGAAAGCAGATGCTTTCAGTATTATTTAATGATACTTTGAGCACGTTTTACTAAGCTATTTTTATCGTATCTGTGCAGATACCCTTAAAAATGCCTAGTAATTGTCACTTACGGTGAAAATAGCTTAGTATATGAAAAGGTTTTGAAAAGAAAATTTGTCGTAACTACATTTATTAATTTTAAATTAAGATTTTTACAAAAATATTCTCTTACGGTTTTTAGATAAGTTATTTACGAAACAACTACCGCAAGTTGAGCATTTAATTAAGTCATAAATCAAAAGAAATGAGTTGTAAAACTTTAATCGTCAATTTCTCATTTTGAGCTCTACTGCAGATACCACATCTGTGCTTAGCACGGCAGCATAGCTATATCTTCGTTGCCAGTTTTCGATTGCACAGAGAATATAAATATTTAATGTCATAGACCAAAATATAAACAACATTTTTTATATCCGCCCCTGATTTTTTTAAAACGTGTTAGAAATTTCCACAGAACGTGTCACTTTTCTTTCGGAGCAGCGCGTTGAAAAGAGAAATTTTATCGCATCCGCTTCCATCCTCGCCCGTTTAAATGGAATTAGGAGAGACACACGGGATAGGAAGCGGGGATGACGGAAGGTCGATTGAAGTTAAGCCACCCCCCATCCCGTGGTTGCTGCATTTGACGTTCATTACTTTAAATTTTTGACGCCGGATTTGCTGGCGAATGATGAGCTGCCTTGATTAATCTTTCTGTTTTGATTTGCGTTTTAATCCCCTCATGAAAGACGAAGATGATGATACAGTCTAATTCGCTCATAGCGAACCCTGTTTTAACGAGAACTCGGATTTAGCGAGGAAATCAAAAAGATTTGGTTGGAACAATGTTAAGTCTGTGGGAACAAAACTCGCTTTTAACGAGCTAACTCCGCTTAAAGCGAGCAATATTTCTGTAATTCATAAAATGTCTGTTGATTTCCTCCCCAGAAAAGATTACTCTGTTTTTAGAAAAATTCCATTAACATTTTGAATTCAACCGAAAATTAGAGATGAGATATAAATCATGAGAACAAGTGATGACACGCACCTTTTCTTGAAACTCATGGAGTGAAGGAGCATTTGAAAATTATATATTTGTTGAAGAGAATGTTATCATTTCCGAGATGTACTTTCGAGGACATTGTATGTAGCTAAAAGTCGAGAGAGAGAGAGAGAAATGCGACCACCATCGACAAATGTGAAGAATTTGAAGTACTTGGCTTCTAAAGTGTATCAGAAAAACTTCAAACCATTTTGAAGCCACGGATGCAAATGACGATGTTTTTCGGACCTCACTCTTCCCTAGAAAACAATAAGAAAGAGGCAATAAGGCAGTTCAAATTAAATAACCATTTTCTTTGGTACTGTACAGAAATATAAAAATGAGGCAGTGAGAAGCAAAGGGATATAAGTGGCAAAAGTAAGAATTTTGAAGTAACCAGTACAAACGGTAGGTGAACCTCTCCCCCGTCTTAGGGCAAGAGATACTACGGTAGCACTGGTAGGTGCTGCTGTACAGCATGATTTAGAAAAAGAAAAAAAAAATCAATGAAAGCCTACCTAAGAAGTTATCTTTATATGCGTTTTACAAAAAACTTGAAAATGTCCACTTACATCCCTTTGCTTCTCACTGCCTCAAATAGCAAAGTAAGTATTGTCCGTTTTTCATAAGAAGACACTTGACTCCTCCCTCGTCACGTGGTATCCGATGATTTTATTTCGCTGTTTTCGGCAGAAGGTATATTCGGATCATAGTATTTTGTTGTAAAAGCAGCAGTTTTAAAAATGTAAGAATAACTAAAATGACAACAGACAAGTGAAGCAAGTGATGTAAAGGACACTAACACTTTTTTGCACACTAAAATGCATGCACAAATTAAGGCTGTCTGGTTGTCTTTTTTAGAAGCGCTTGGATTACTTACCGATCACCCTCGCGTAAAATGGAACTCTGCGTTCGAAGAGGCGTGGCAAAGTCACCTAAATGCCTTCACCTAAAAAACGGACAATATATGATACATTTTCTATGATTTTTTTTTGACAAACCCATTTTTTTTTACAAGCACTCGGTTGTAACGGGAAAATATCGCGGTTGCTTCGCACTTGTTATGAGCGAGTTCGACTGTAATTTCCCGTATTAGTCGAACTCCTTCATAACGGGCGCGAAGGGAACGTGATATTTGCTCCTTATACCCGTCATATTTGCTCGCAAAAAACGGGTTCGTGAAAAAAATCATAGAAATTTATACATGCTTGATTTGTTATTTTGAGTTTTTGTAAACTGCCAAAGAAGTTGGTTATTTGATTTGGACTGTCTTATTTCCTCTTTCTTATTGTTTTTGAGGAACGTGGGGTCTGAAAAACATCATCATTTGCATCCGTTGTTTTAAAATAGTTCTTCTGCACTTTAGAAGCCAAGTATGCTAGTTAACTTCGAATTCTTCACATTTGTCACTGTGGTGGTAGTTTTCTTTTTTTCACTCTCTTTGGACTTTCAGCTACAATAACCTCGGAAGTATATCTCGGAGGAGATAGCATTCTCTTCAGCAAATATATAGTTTTTAAATTCTGTTTGACTCCATAAATTTCAAAAAAGGGCCGTGTCATCACTTGTTCTCGTGATTTGTCTTATTTGTAACTTTCGGTTGATTTCAAAATGTTAATAGAAATTTTCCAAAAATAGAATAATCTTTTCTGAGGAAGAAATCATCAGACATTTTATGAATCATAAAAATATTGCTCGCTTTAAGTGGGGGTTTGCTCGTAAAAAGCGAGTTTTATTCCCACAGACCATTGCATCAACCAAATCTTTTCGGTTTCCTCGCTAAATCCGAGTTTTTGTTAAAACAGGGCTCGATATAAGCGATTTCGACTGTATTCGCAGCTCTAGAGCTTGAATTCGCCCTTTTGTGGTAACTTAAGAAATTAGCTGAAGAGGTAAAACAGTTCGGTTTTGAGCTGGCATGGCAGATGTCTCAGCCCAGGCCAGGCCATATTCTACGTTAGTGGGTCGGTCTTAGATTTCCCTCTTTTAGCCGCCATTAGCCAGCGCCTCCAACATTTAAGAATAGCGAATTATGTTAGAGAACCAAATGACTGTTTGTTTAGAGCTGTCTTGATTAATCTATCTACCCGACCGATTTCACTGAAATTTACAGTTTGTTTCTTTCCTAGAAAAGGTTTGCAGACCAGTTCGAAAAGATTTTGAATGGTAGTTCTTTTTTTATTATTATTATTCTAATTTGAGACCCGATTTTCACACGAATTCCCGAATATGGTTGTTAAAATTTATCCGCACATATTGATGTTAGGTATCGTTGGAAAGGGCAGATTTTTCTGCGCTCCATGCAATTCGTTTAATTCTGTAACTTAATTACAGTGGGAGTTATTCGCGTTTTTAAATCGGATTTTTCAAGACTTCGCTGGATTTTATGCACTATTTTCCTCATTAAAATCATCAATAAAAAGTCAAAAAATTGTCCCACAATTTCTTTTTGACACTACTGAAAAGTAATTTTTTTTCCTCAGATCTAACTTGAGACAGGGTCGAAGATCCAAAGTTCTACCTCAATTGGAAAAAAAGTTGCGAGCGTTTTAATCTGGATTTAGAAAATCTCTTTCCCATTCAAGTGTTTCACGTTTTATTTTGTGTTGCCATAATTGGGTCTTTTAGTTTCTTCGTTTGTTTCTGTTTTCTCATTTTAAATTATCAAAAGTACTTTATTTTATTGCGATGTTGTGTATGCTCTCTGATATGTTGAACTGGGAAAATAATGACTTTTAATTCAGGGTAACTCCATGTGTAACGGAATGACATTTTTGAAAAAAAAAAAAAAAAGCAAACAAAAGTTTAAGTGATCAGAGTGAAATGATTGGAGTTTACGCAAAAATGATGTGTGCACATTTAAATTAGCGAAACAGAATGGTTCTCTTTTATTTCGGAGCGGCAAGGGAAATTTACATTCGCTTAAAGAGATATTTTGAAACTTCATAGCACGAGCACAGCTGTGCTGGCATAACTAACATAATATAAATGCGAAATTGAGTTTGTATGTTTATTACACTATAACGCCTTTACTACTCAAATGATTATAATGAAATTTTGCATACACACTGTCAGTGGTGCGGAAAAGGATATAGGGTACCTTTCATCCAGGAAAAAGTACTGTTCTACAGGGATATTAAAATGGCTCTTTCTCGAAGAAATTATTCCAATAATTTTAAATTTGGTATCGTTAGGCCATAAAATGCCCATCGTTGTGGGTGTACGAAAAATATTAGTGTTTAGTTATATGCGACCTCTTTGGATTTTGATTTATATAAGTCATTTAGTATCGTTTTAAATGGATCCCTTTAGAAACTTTCCAAGCACTCCGAAGCTCATAGGGTCTAAATTGATTTTTTAAAAAATGCATTTTTAAATTAGCGGAAATTGTTTTTCAGAAGATCAACTGCACGAGATAATTATCGGAACGAATAAAATTGTAAAGATTTTACATACTTTTTCTTATCTGGGAAAGATAAAGAAAGGAATAGTTTGAGGAATTTTAGAAATTTTGACAATTTTTGAGAAATTTTTGTTGGAAAATAAAGGGCTTTATCTTGATTGCTCAAATAAAAATAAAATATATTATGTGAATTTTCAAGTCGCAGTTTTTGTTTTCACATCCACCAGTAGTTTTTTTAATGCATAAAATCGACCTATTTTATTTTCAGAAAACTCTTTTAAAATGGAAAAAAATTGTTTTAAATCATTTTTAACCTAAGATGTTTGGAGCATGAGATATAGCGAAAAATTGACATGGGAAAACGAAAAGTAATCTTGTTTAGTTATGGACAACCTCTTTGGATTTTTACTTATTTAAGGGGGGAAACTAGGTTAGGAGGAAACTAGTTTAGTGTTTTTCGTGATTTTTAACTGAGAAAAAATAATTATAATTTCTTTGTACTTAGAGGATATTTTATTCATTTTTTGAAGTAAACTTCGTAATTTTTTCAAGTCATTTCCATCATAAATAGTGGAATTAGAAGCTCCAGTCCACGGGAGGTCGCCAGCAGAGCTTGCTGCTGGTAGGCATTACCGAAGTCGCAATCTTCATCTATAATTCTCACAATTTTTCTTTTTCTTAAACAACCTACTTCCTTAGAATATAAACCTAATTGTGATTATAAAAAAAGTTGAAAATTGCATATTTTTGAGGTGTTTGATCACAATGTCATGTTTTCTACCATTTTTTCCCACATTTCATGCATGAAAAAAATATTTGTATTTATAATATCATCAAAGAGTTAGATTCATACAGAGTGTAATTGAACAAAGAATAGTCACACAAGTTTTTAGAACTATTGGTCAAAAACACTTCGAGCTAGAATGCCCACCAGTTGAAGAAAAGTTTTTCGAGAAAAATGAGATTTAAGAAAAATTGCGATGAATGTTTTTGAATCTCCAGTCACTTAAATGCTCAAAGCATCGGAACTAATCGGAATTTTTCACTGAAATTTCGGCAGCATATTCTTGAATAAGTTACTATTATTTTATGAAATAGAAAAAAGAAATGGATTTTTTGTGTGACCCGTCTAAACTGATTTCCTCCTTAAGTAATTCATTCATTAAACATCGTTTTCAATATAAGTGATTTCATATTAAGTGAGCTACATGAATTAAAAAAAAAAGCGCGTAGTAGCGTCTGCGCACAGACAAACCTTTGAATAAACATCTCCGTTCTCCCGATCCAAGTGAATGTTCTCTTTGTCTCGGAGAACTACTGTGCAAATCCAGCACCTATAACCCCGGTGGTGTTCGCTTTCGCCCCAAGAAGCAACATTACACAACGATTCGCACTCCTTATCGCACTTTTCTAGAGAAAGTGATGAATTCAAGATATAATCTCATGTTTTGATAAAAGAAGGCCTTCTTGGCATTTCTTGAGTCTAAGAGATTATGTCAGAATTTTTTTCAGGTCAAGTTTTTAGAAATCGTCATGTTTTCGGTTAGGCCTGTTTTGTTTAAAAAAATTCTGGAGCACAGACTACTAAATGAATTGTTTAGTTGAATTTATAGAAATTGACGGGTTCTGTAAATACAGAAGCCACTATTTCACTCCAAGAAACAAAATAACACAATGCTTTTCACACTTCTTTTCTCAATTTTATGGAGAAAGTGAAGAGTTCGAGACATAATCTCACGTTTTAATTTACGAAGGCGTTTTTGGCATTTCTGAGTCTCAGAGATTATGTCAGAAATTTTTTTAGGTCAAGTTTTTAGAAATCGTCAAGTTTTCGGTTATGTTTGTTTCGTTTAAAAAAACCTGGAGAATAGACTGCTAAAGGAATTGATTAATTTATTTACAGAAAACTATTGCATTCCATTTTACTCCAAGAAGCAACACATAACTGTTCACACTATTTTTCGTACTTTTTTGGGGAAAGTGACGAGTTTAAATACAAATATAACTTCATTTTTTTGATAAAAGAAAGCATTTTTGGCATTTCTGAGTCTCAGAGATTGTCAGGATTTTTTTTTGGGTTGAGTTTTTAGAAATCGACGAATAAAAGGTTCTTTTACTATATCACAATTAATTGTAAAAACTACTAGTATGAATAGTTTAATAATTTACAGTGCTAGTAACTTCTTGGCTCTAACTGAATTCATTCAAAATTTCAGTTTTAAGCAACATTTCTATTTATAAACGCAATTTTTGAGTGTTGTAACCAAGAAATCATACACTTATTTTATTTCATGCTTGTAGTGCAAACCAAGCTTATATTAATAGTTTTTCGGATTAAAGAACATTTTTTTATGTTATATCTTTAATACATCTGTTTTGCGGAATACCTTTATGTTTCTATTTAAGTGCTCAAGCATTATTTACTGCAAGAACGTTATTACTCAAAAACATTATTACATTTTTGATTATTTTCCATAAAGATTATCTTTGTTGGAACTGAAAATAGAGAATTTTTAAATTGTAGAATATTCTCAATGTTTTGTGTTATTGTTTAATTACTAATGTTGTTTACTTATTAATGCTTATGCAAATTAACCTTGTTTTATTTTTCTAATGCTTTTACTTTTGGTGTGGCAACAGTGTTGTCCAACGTATAAAACTGCCTGTGTTGTGGCGGTCAGGAACTTGTTTTTTCATTTTTCTTCACGCGTGTGTAAACTAACCATGTTTTTGTTTTTAATAAATGGTTTTGTTGAAATCTAGTGCTGTCTCTCGACTTTAAATTCAGTAGAATAATAATGAAGTAAGAATTTAGGACATTGAATCAAATATCTCTATCTCTATATCTATATATATTTAACTTGTACCTGCAACAAGTTAAATATCTTTAGATTTAACAATCTTCTGGTGTCTTTATAAGGAGCAGTTTTAGAGATTCATATGTACATCTTGCTTTTACATTTCCTAGGTCGATTTTATTATCATTAAATCTTTACCAAGCGAGGATTATACTACCGTGGGAAAGTAAAAGGCAGTATCCGAAGAAATGAGTTTTTGAGATATTTGAAGAAACGTGTTTTGGATTCAATACTAACTATGGAAAATGTTGGACCATGACGTTATTTTCAAGTCTTTTTTTTCAGTGAAAACCAAATAAGTAAGTATAACCTAGTACCTAAAGTACTACCGCCGCACCCAGCCGTGGGGGGGCCCGCTACGCGGACCCCCCGGGCGGTGGAACCTAAGGCCTACGGCTAAGAGGTGGGGTGCGTGCGGAGAAAAGTACCTAAAGTACTATAGATAACAAAAAAAAAAAAAAAAAAAATGGAAAATGAAAAATTTGCAGCTGCTGCTATTTTCCTGCCCATAACCGTATAAAACTTTATACACATTTTTCAAGAAAATTATTTTTCGATAATACTTTCATATTTACATCATGTTCGTCAGTATCAGGTTTACTTTGTTCTAACCCCTCTGTCACCCTCATCACAGGGGGTGATTGGAAGTCAACAGTTCAAGTCTCGGAGTCAGAGGTCGCGGGGGTGCTAAATGGTGACAAATCGAAAACTTTCGCTCATCCCCAGCGCACGAAAGAGCGTCGAGACACTTTTTTTTCCACGGAGATTTTTTTTTACCCTTAATTGCATCATGCAATGATTGGCGTCAACAATGCATTGGATGGGGAAGTTTACACTGTTATGACGCCAACTGCATTGTTTTTTTAGTGGGTGGTCTGTCTAGGGTTATATATATCGGATTTTTATTGGCGCTGTTATTTTTTCTCGGGTGGTCTGAACTGTCGTCTTGAAAATACTTGAAGAGCGTGAGAATTTCAGGAAGATTTTATCGAAATATTTTATTTGGGACTATTTTTTTCTTTTTTCTTTCTTTTTTTTCTTGCCTG
The DNA here is from genome assembly GCF_026930045.1 of Uloborus diversus. Taxonomy (NCBI): domain Eukaryota; kingdom Metazoa; phylum Arthropoda; class Arachnida; order Araneae; family Uloboridae; genus Uloborus; species Uloborus diversus. The sequence goes on along the minus strand of NC_072732.1, from coordinate 157,900,934 downwards.
AGCTGAGATGGACTATGCCTATAGATTCTAGGTAATATTTTCTGAAATTGATTTTTGCTGTAGTTAATAAATTAAATGGAAAAATAAATAAGTGAATAAACAAACAAACATTTCCGCAAACACTGCTCTAACCTTGCTTTATGCTAGTAGTGTTTATTTTTATCCTACAAGCGGACTTTATTTGTTTACTAGCTTCGTTGCCTGGCATTGCACGATCTAACTATAAAATAAAAGTTGTGTCAAATGTCAAATTACGCATGTTCTACGATCAGCCTTGAATAAAATAAAAAAAGAAACTCTGACAAATTTTCCGTCAACGTGCAGAAAAGAGCCATTTTATGACTAAAAATTTTATTTCAGACATTTTCTGATTTTTCTTTTTAATTTCAAAAATTGAGTCATTGGTAGTAATAGGGAGCGACCCCTCCCCTCCTATGTGAATTCCCGAGCATCAAGGAGATTTTTATAAGGAACACACAAATACAATCATTTTTATCTGTTCAGGTTTCTGCTGGAATTATTGTTTCAACTCTTCGTTATTAAATGAGTTTACTTTCAAAATTTATTATTTCCACTTTTTGGAGAAAAAAAAAGTTTTTTCGTTTCGTATTCAGAATTTCTAATATAAGCCCTATCGACCCATGAATTAATGCATAAACATTGTTTTTACCACCTAAACGGTGTATATCCATCCCCTTATTTCTCGTCAGGTCTTATACAGCAAAGTGGAACCTCTTTTTTGCCGGTACCCGCTCATTCACTTTCATATCAAAAGGGCACACATCCAAATTTGAATTTTACACTTCTAACGCAAAACAATCTATACATATAATAAAATAAGATGTTTGTGTGTGTGTGTGTGGCGCGCGTCCCGGGAAAACGGTAAGGCCTAGAAAGATGAAATTTGGTATACAGGTGCTGTTTTTGCCGAAGATGTGCACCTCGGGCTTCGATTTTTGATATTTTAAGTAGAAAAAAAGTTATTTAATATTTTATGTGTTTTTTTGCACTTTTTAGCACTTTTTACCTCACAGACCCCGAACCAATCACACCACACAAATATTTTTTGTACTATAGTGTAGAAAATTTAATTTTAAATATGGTGAATGAAAAAAATTTGAAGATTGAGCAATTTGTGTATTTTTTATGAATTTTTGAAAAAATCTTTAATTTGCATTTTTTCCTTTTTTTTTTCTAATCTCATCCTGCAAGAAAAATCAAAGCCTCATTTCTAAAATTTGAGTTGGTGATAGTAAAAACATTTCGCCCTCTTCAGAAAAAAAAAAGTTCTTAAAAATACGCCATAGTTTTTTTTTTTTTTACAATTTTTTTAATGTTGAACACATCATGTCTTTTCACGCATCGGTCGAAAAAAGCGTTCTTCAATCTTTTATACTTGTGACGTCACTACTTGGATTTCGATTCGATATTTACGGTGTAATCTTAATCGCAAGCAATGTTAATATATATATTTTTTTTATTATATAGCTTACTTCTACATTTTATGACATGATGACCACGTGTTTTTCCGGCAGCGCTTGCTTTTTTTCTTTCCTTTTTTGTTTTATTTACGGATTGCCTTCATTTCTTTTTCCATCCCCCCCCCCCCAAGCTGGACCTTTTGCTGTGTCTACATTACGTTACATTTCATAGTTGTGCGAATTTAATTCAATAAAAACAGCGAGATTTTTTTTTTATCTTTGTCAAACCCTATTTTTTGCACACTACGGGGAATTTGAGCTTTTTTTTTTTGCTGTACTTAAATGAAAAAGGCGGTTTTTGAGTGATCTTTGTTTCTATTAGGAAATGGGCGGGGAGGTTAAAATAAATAGAGATCGAATAAGAAAATTTAGAGATAGATCGTAAAGGTAGATAGCCGCCGAAGGCGGCAATCTTGGCGTGAAATGGCACAAAAAAAAAAAAAAAAAAAAAAAAAAAAGAAATAGAGATGGATCGATTAACATTGCTGCCAAACTTATTTCAACAACCGCCGAAGGCGGCAAACTTGAAGTAAAAAGGTAAATGACAAGTTAGCCAAACAGCCGGCTTAGGTGGCTGCTTGCACAGGAAGGCGAATGGCGTAAGAAGGTGAACTAGCTGGTCGCCGCAGGCGGCTAGTCACAAATAAAGTAGCGGAGGGAAGCATTGGCTGAGTATTTCCAATCAAGCATGATACCCGTCCGTATTAAGAGATCGCAGCACACCTAGCGCTAGTCTGCTATCAGTTAGGCAAGCTCGACGCAAATCGTGATTACTAAATTAATATTAAATAATTAATATTGTTATTAAATTGTTATTCATTAATGATGAACTTGTAATTCGTTGCGATAAAAATTGTGGTTAGTTGTGATAAAAATTGTAATCTGTTTATATTATTACCTACAACGTTGTTATTTGAATCGGCTTGGATGGTTTCATCTTTCATACTCAAGTGGATCGAAGGTCCTTTTTTTTGAAATGATCAAAAAATAATAATAAAGTAAGTAGAAGGGAATAAATGTAGAGTAAAAAAAAAAGAATATATTAAAAAAGGTTGAATATTTTGTTTCAATCTAATAAAGTTTATCAGTATATGCTATGCTTGTAATTCTTCGTTTAGTAATTTTCATTCCTTTTCGCGTTTTCCCATGTCAACAAAAACGATTTAAAAGTTACTTTTAAATCGTTTTTGTTTTCTCAAGTATAAAATATTAGAGGTTTTGCCCTCGGAATTCGAAGTTTCGTAAAACAGTCGCAAAATATCGTATACCTAATGAGTTTTTATTTGCTACAAAAGTGAAAAGATATTTAGGTACATGAGCAAGCAAATAATTTTTGGTTGTTAAGCTTCACGTAAATTGAAAAAAGAGCTAGTAAATATTATACAACACGATGCAAAAAACAATAGCTATTGAGAAACTTAGAAAATCTATACCATCGGACAGTTAGTTAAACTAAAAATTTCCTTTCGTGATTTAACTAACTCTTATAGCTATTAACTATTTTACTTAATTTTCGTATCATTGGGACAAAATTCATAGATTGTTAATATTTTAATAACCGAGCTGCGGAAAACCTCATAACCAAGGTCCGACAAATTCCGCGCGGTAGGTAGCCCGGGTGACTAAAAAACTACTCTGGCGGCTAGTTTTCAAGAGCAGGAATCTTTCAGAAGCCGCTGCCCAGGAATATTTTATTCGAAAATGACTCACTCGAAATGGTGCGCCAATCTGTCTCAGCGGCTGCGTTACTCTATATGATAACTGAAAGCGTAGCTAACCCTCATATAATAGCGAATGATCGAGCAACCCGCGAGTTTCAATAATAAAACTCGCGCCACGCCACGGCATGATAATTTGATAATATGTTTTGGAAATGTTTAATATGCAAGGAAAGGCTTCATTGTGACAAGGCTGAACTCGATCCGGGAACTTAGCTGTTTTACTAGTAAGACTGTGTCATTTCAGGAGAATGAAGAAAAAAAAAAGGTCAACAATGAACGCTACCTACTGGAGTTTAGGGTTAATTCACTGGAGTTAGGATTACAATTTCAACTATCAAAATATTGCCATAAACACAATGGCTTCGTTCAAATGTAAAATAGTAGAAGCAATTTTCACCCGTCATACCCATTGAGAAGGAATACTAATGGAGTGAGCGACAGCAAATGTCTCAGTCATATAAGCTTCAAAAACATTTCTCCCAGGTCAGGTGACTAGTTTGGCTGGGAAGTTGTCGCGTTTTGGCACCGAATCGCTCTTTTGGCACTAAATATTTTTCAGACGACGGCACTAATTATGAAGTCGGGGCTACATTTCAGAGTTGTAGCGAAAATGACAGACTCTGGCTCCAACTCCTTTATCTAAAACATAGTCCGACTCCGATTTCAATTCGGAGTTTAAAAACCGTCGGACTCGGACTCTTAGCATCGAAATCAGTCCGGATCCGAGTCCGACTCCGCAGCCCTGCTACAAATTAGAGCTGCGGAGTCGGAAGTAAAATGACCGACTCCGAGAATTTTTGAGCATTCGACTCCGACTTTTTTTCTTCAAAATCAGTTCGACTCTGACTCCGCAGCCCTGATACAAATTAGGGTTGCAGAGTCAGATGAAAAATGACCGACTCGAACTTCGAGAATTTTAGATCCTTTAACTCCAACTCCTTTACCCAGAAACGCAGTCCGACTCCGACTCTTCCAGTTATAATGACTTAGTCTCCTGATGCTGACTCTTTTACGCCAAAATCAGTCCAACTTCAACTCCACAAGCCTGCTACAAACTAGGTTTGTGAAGTCGGAAGAAAAATGACCGACTCTAAAACGGGGAATTTTAGAGCCTTCGACTCCGACTCATTTACCCCAAAATTAGTCGGACTCCGATTTCGTCTCAGAGTTTCAAAACCTACGACCTCCGACTAGTTTACTTAAAAATCAGTCCGACTCTGCAGCCCTGCCACAAATTAGTGTTGTGGAGTCGGAAGAAACTGGCCGACTCCGACCCAGGGAATTTTAGAGCCTTCGACTCCGACTCCTTTATCCCTAAAACAGTCCGAGTCAGATTTTGACTTGGAATTTCAAAACTTTGAACTTTGACTCCAACTCTTGAACTTCAAAATTAGTTCTACTCCGACTCCCCAGCACTGCAACGAATTTGGGTTGCGGAGTCGGAAGAAAAAGAACCGACTCCAACTCACAGGGAATTTTAGTGCCTTTGACTCCTGCTCCGACTTTTTTTACCCCAAAAGCAGTCAGACTCCGATTTTGACTCGGAGTTTCAAAACCTTCGAACTCCGACTCTGACCGTTTTGCTTCAAAATCAGTCCTACTCCAACTCCGACTCTGCAACCTTGCAACGATTTATGGTTGCAAAGTCGGGAGAAAAAAAGCAGACTCCGACTCCGGGAATTTTAGAGCCTAAGACTGTGATTCCGAACTCGCAAGACTAGCAATCAATAATTATACACCAAGCTTACAAAAGTAGCAGATAACATACAGTACAAATCTTTTAATAAGGATTGATTTCGGATGAATTAGATTTTGAATTGTTTCAGCACATAGTGTAAATATTTATTTGATTTGTTGATATTATTATTTTGAATTTCAATTCTTAAACATTGATTGTTTATCAGAAGGTTTTTAGAATGAAGATCTTTCTTCCTGTTTTAACTATCTACGTAAATAACTATTCGACAGTTATTAACATTACTAATTTATGTATAACTTTTGCACACATTTCTGGTAGATCGAGACAATTCGTGAAAATTAAAAGCATCCTTTTTTTTTTAGCAAGGTCTGTCCATTTCTGTTCAAATCAAATGAATATGTATTCTGAAAAAATATCGTCTGCTTTCGAACAACAATATTATTACAACAGAAGATTAAAGCCAAGCCAAGTAAGAAGAAAACGAAGTAGAATAATTCAACCGCCCTATTTTTTAATTTATCGTCTGCGTAAATTTATTTTTATGATATTTTGGAAACAATTAAGAGTTGTTATTTTTTCTGAGAATATTAGATCCACCAAGTGTGTTGTGAGTAAGCGAAAGTTTTCAGCCTGAATTATTGTGATAAGTTTTTATGTTGTGCATCGGTGTAGTTAAATTGAGCGTGTGTGTGTGTGCTTTTTGAAAAATAGTATTGAAACTTTCTCTATGATTGTTATTTGAAGATTAACAGAGTTTTGAGCAATGTTGAAAGATCAGTCTAAAAGGTATCGTTACTGATTATTGTTACTAGCAATGGCAACTCTGCTAACCTTTTGCCAGTTTTAAATAAATAACGGATACCACTCCTGTCATTCAAACCCCCCTCTCCATTTCTTCCCGGATTTTAAAATATGATGTAACTGCATATTTCATGTATTTTGATTTTATTCCTTGTAATGACGGTCATGTACAAATATATGTTTAAAGAGTTCGCTCATTGACTGAAAATTTATGGATTATTGTGTCTTGTAATCAATGTTTTTAAATTATTTCATACGCAGGCACACTAGTATTTAAATCAAAGCATAAAAGTAACAAATATTTATTTTCAAATCTAAAACTTGTTCTAAACGCATCTGCTGTTCACAGGAGCTTGGCGAGAAGCTACTCGCCAACAAAGCAAACGTACACAAATTACTCGAGAGCCATTAAAATAAATACTAGTTAAGTAAAAAGTATTTTTATGGAACTAAAATGTTATTTGCACTCATGATATACAATGTTTTATTACATTTATAGGTAAAATCAGTACAAAAATTTAAAAATTATAGGCAACTGTGGGAAATGTACTCGTTGAATGCACATAGTATATGCTATTTTTTTTCTTTATTTAGAAGTAAAAAACATTTGTACATACCTACGAAAAGTTACTGCATTTCCTGGTATGGCTTTTTCTTCACAGTTTATAATGCTACAATACTGCACTATTGCTATAAATCTAATTTTTCCGTTCTACAGTTAAATGTTTTTATCATTCATGGCTTCAGCTAATGAAAACTTCTTCAGCGGTTACGGTCAACTAGAAATTGCTTCCCAGGTCACATGGTTGGTTGCCGTTTCGCGATAGTAGGGTTGCACTCGCTCCATCTATTCCTTCTCAATGGTCATACCTTGGCGGGCAACTTTCTAGTTTAGAAATAATTGAACTTCGATCTCGTTTACCTTTAAATGCGTGAATACCACAAACAGATTTTTGGATATTCGAAGATGAGAAAAAATATCCATTCTTTAAAGAGGCGTTTTAAAGGTGAAATTTGTTTTGGATTAACTTACCATTTTGAAAATATTCACTACTGCAAGAGACTTTTATATGGTTACACTACTGCTTTGGATTGACTTATCTGATTGAAGCTAGGTTTTTCAACAATGAACTTGCTAAAAGTATTCAGATGAAGCGTGACTAATGAACATCTGAATGAATGCCCGAATTTGTCTATAACAGCGAACACTGTGAGAGTACAAAATCTGGTAACTGTCGACATTAGCCGATGAGTATCAACATCCACATGCCAAAGATATCGGCAAAATACTGAATTTTTCCGGTGACTCACCAGTGAAAGACGAAATTCTTCAATGTCGGTCTTTTACGGAAACATATATACTTAAAGAAGGAGAATTATTTCAAGTCATCTCCTCATCCGCAACATCTCCCCCCCCCCCGTAGAAACGAATGTTTTGAAGCAAAGTTTTTTTTTTTTTTTTTTTTGAGCTTGCTCTTATGATTAATCTTAAATTAATAGATTTTTTTCTGTCATTTGAACATTTGTTTTTGTCTTTTCATGTAAAGATTTTGCTTTCATTTTTCATCGACTTCATCCAAACATTAATTGTAGGGGAGAGTGTTGAATCTTGGGACACTGTTTATTTCTAAGAATCTACTTTTAGCAGCCATGTTTTTGTAATCTCTAATAGTAACTTTCAGCACTAAATGCTACCATAGGAAATATCAGCATCAAATGAGTAATTTTGACGATTTTGTGAGAGCAAAAAAATTTCACGACTCCAAAGTAAATATGTTCTTCATTTTTATTTCATTTTCTGTTTTTGTATTTGTAAATTTAATCAACTGAATTTTATTCTGTTGTAAAAGAGAAGTACTTTAAATATTTTGCCTGTGAGAAAATAATGATAGTGCATCTTGACTGACCATCATTTTGGTTTTTCTTAAACCACGTGGTGATTGTACCTTGGGACAGCCAAACATTTTGTACCTTACGACACGTTCCAAGTAACAACATATGCATGGTTTTTAATAACTAAGATATGTTTAGGAACATGAAACAATGTTCTAATCTTACGTAGTCTTTTAAACACAATTAATCTTAATATATAAAAATCAATGTCCTGAGATAACATATATATATATATATATATATATATATATATATATATATATATATTATATATATCAACGCACAGCCGAAACCGCTGAAGCTTCAGAATTGAAATTTGGCAGGCATGTCCGCATGATTACGAAAGTAACCACTAAGAAAGGATTTTTTGAAATCTCTATTAGTTCGGGAGAAATTAATTAAAACCTCTTAATTTCTGCGAAATTAAAACCTGTCATTGAAATTCAAATTCCTTATTTTCGAAGGCTTTCCTCCATTCATATCATTATTCAGTACTTCATCTCAACTTTTGGTCGATAGCGAACTATAAATTTGATATTGTTTTTGTTTCTCACGTGATTCTTCGAGGCTTATCTCAAGTCAAATCATAATGTTTCTGTCTTTTGCTTTCATTTTTTCAAAACTAGAAACGAAGTTTTTAAGAACATCATCACAGGCGGACTATCCTTTTGAAGTTAGTAGAGTGCAGTTTCCTGTTAAAGTTTGCTTTGCAATAACCATTAATAAGCCACAAGGACAGACATTAAAAGTAGCAGGGATCGATTTAAGAGAAGATTTTTTTTCACACGGTCAATGTTATGTAGCTTGCTCCAAAGTCAGTTCATCAAGCAACTTAATAATTTTAGCACCAGGAAAAAAAAAAACTAAAAATGTTGTATACAAAGAAGGTCTTGCTTAAACATAGGTATAACAATAAAATATGGATGGTCTGTGTTTATAAAGATAATCAATACTTTAAAAGGATCGTTAATAACAGTTAAAGATCGGTTGCGGACAAGGGCATATATGTAAGGAGTCCGGGGACCCGGGATCCTCCCAAAATTAGAAAAAAATTATAGGTAACTAGAGGACCCGACAGACGTTGTTCTGTTCAAATTTTGTAAATTGAAAAGAAAAAATTTCAATAAACTATCAAGTGTTTGAACCGTTTTGTTGAAAAAAATAAGTAAAAAGAAAAGGTTTTAAGCTGCTTGGTGTCAGAATGTGTATATTTATTACAACTTGATTTATCTAATGCCCACTGAGCAGTTGTTTTATTAACTATTTTTTCTCCCGTACTTGATGGTTTGTTCTTTCAGCCATACTCAAAGGATAAAAAGCGTCCTCAGATATTAAGTGTAAAAAACTAACTACCCATCTAGAACAAACGGGAAATCCCGTTGCAACATCCCCCATATGAAAAAGAATAAAACAATGAAAAAGATATCGTTTAAAAAAACGATAAAGGTCAAAACAGTTCTCTGAATAAGCGAAAATCACTCATCCCCCTCCCATAACGATGTAAAATAAACGCTTTCTTCAACTAAAATGACTAAAAACTCTTTAAAAACGAAAAGCAACTCTTTGCAATTGGAAATAATTCGCCAAATAAACAAAATATACAATAAATTACATTAACAGTAGCTTTAAAATGTAAACAAATGATCACACAACTCTATTATTTACAGCCAAAGTCGAAAAGCCACCATGTTACTGTAATCCAGCCGATCAGTGAGCGAAGCCAACTCCGACCAATTAGCGCTCCGATCTTTTGAACGAAAACTTTTTAAACTTCATATATTGCCTAATTTGTTCTTTCCACCAAAGATAAAGATCTCCCACTGCACTGATCTTTCGTGTACTTTCGTGTACTTCCTGTTGTAATTTATCTGGACGAAAATAAAATTTGTTTCGTCTTTAAATTCCATCATCTTTTCCTTTAATAATGTACTGATTAGTTAGATAATCCTTAACGTATTCTTGACATTGGTGCCAAAACTCAGATGGACTTCAGACGAGAAACAAATGTTGCTAAGTGCGGACGGTACTTTCTGATCATTTAGTTAGGAAAATCTAAAGCACCGATCCGGTCACATGGCTCAACTACGATGACAGAACACACGTTTTGCGCGAACCTTCCAGTACTTTACTTGAAAATATATCACGGGACCTAAAATCGTTGCTTTTAAGAAATGGAAGGCTTCATTCTCTCTCTACGTTTTATCTATTCTCAATTGACATATCACAGTAGGAAATTTCATTACAAAAAGCAGAACTGGCTTTCTTCTTGTCCTTTGGCAACAGGTTAAATATTTATTTCAGTTCTCGCTTAACAATATGTTAAAATAAATATTAATCATTTGGGAGGTATAACCATCCAATGTTTAAATTAATTAATTAATTAACAAAAATGTTTCCGATTCGATCTATTGCGCTTCGAAACCATGCTTGCACACAAAAAATTTGATCAAAATTTGTCCAGCCGTTTAAAAGCCTTATGGTGACAAGCGTCCGCACAGAAGATTTTTATATATTATGATAAGTAATTATTATTACAGGGGATTTTCGAAACTAGGTGCACCAAGCACTGTTAACCCCAGCTAATTCCATTACTCGAGCAATGCCGGGTACGGGAATGCTAGTGTTAGATAATAATTCATGATTTAATTCACTACTATGAAAAAATTATGTATTTTTTTTGTTTTCTGGTGCAAAATTAGTTCAAGTATAAGGCTGTTTCCTGAATCATGAAAACTTTCCCGTAGTACAACAGGATATGTCCCAATATACAACAGGGTGTTGTATCTTGGAACAGCTTGGAACTTTTACTTTAAATGCCTGGCAATATTTTATTTTCAAACTGTCTGAATTTAAATATATATATATATATATATATATATATATATATATATATATATATATATATATATATATATATATATATATATATATATATATATATATATTCGTTAGGGTATTTTAATGCGACTTTTAGATTTTAAATTTCATTCGAATAATTGACGATAAAAATTAAAATATGAAAAGTGTCCCTAGATACAACACTCTCCCTTATTCCTTTATATTAAAGACGATGATATACAGTGGTGGATTTACAAGTTTAGAAGTCCGTTGCAATGTTTTTTTTTTTTTTTGTGGGGGCCCTATCACAGAACTTTGTCTACCACAAAACTATGTAAAACATTCATCATGAGAAATTTTGTACCTCTTCGGGACCCCAATGGTCTCGGGGCCCTTAGCAAGTGAGACATTTGCAACATGATAAATATGCCACTGATGATATAAGACTGAGGAATTTCTCTTTTTTGCCTAGTAATTTTAGTTGAGCACTTCCATAAAGATGTTTATTCGTGGAAACACTCAATTTCGTGTTGTGTCAACGATCGGCAAACGTATAGCATATAAAGAAACGAAGGCACGTGTTTTTCCATAAACAAATGTTGTGAATAGATCGTTGAGGAGATTTAACGACCAGCTAATGTCCAATGTTTGTACATAAAAACAGCTTTTAAGCACAAAACGACTGTCTGAGCTTTTAAATATATATTTCGTAGCACAGTTAAATTTTTATGATGTGTTTAAGACGTATGACACGCTTTTCCTTGTCAAAACATAACGCCTTCCCAGAAATGCTCTCGCAACCTAAGGGAGAAACATTAACTCCTACGGAATAAATTCAATTTTTCTTTTATTTAAAAAACAAAAAACATAAGGATTTATATTTTAATGCCGAATAAGTGAGAATTGCATAAAATATATAGGGAAATCAAGGGAGGTTTGACTCACCCTCTCTTTTTCATGTTCAAACATTTATTTAACTAATGAGGGGCCATTCATTAATTACGTAAGAATAATTTTGGCAATCTTTGACCCCCTTCCCCTCATGTAAGAGTAAGTAAGATTTTTCACACACCCCCTATCTTACGTAAGGTTCCATTTCGATTGCCAAAATAATAAAATAACAAATATTACATCGCTGGAATCGTTATTAAATTCACTACTACTAATTTTTTTAAAAAAAAACAACCTTTTTGAGTAAAGAAATATTTACTAAAAGAGGAATCTAGACTAAATGTTTTTTCGACAAATATCTTTTGACGCGGTTAAAAATAAGACATGCCATACACAGTGCGATTCTTTTATTATGTTTCACACTATTCTTTCTATGAAAAACAGTTCATCCTGAAACGTTTTTAACTTCCCGAAGCAAATAAAATATGATTCCTGCCAAACCACTTGTCCGCGCGATATCTAATATAGAATATCGACTTGAAAAATATTGTAACGGATTCCGGCGCGACTTCCACTTTCTTGAAATGAAGACACAGTTCTTGATAAAAGCACAGGAAATTTATTTACACTATGTACAGGAAAGATCGTCAACAACTGCTAAATTATTCATCAGCAATTAAGCAATTATCACACAACACCGTAAACTCAACGTTTACACACGTATTTACTTCCAAATACGAAAACAACACAGCGAAATGCCTCGCAATAAACAGAGCAAAAATGCTCTCAGTTCGAAATCTCAATCGAAACTCCCCTGTTTATCACGTGGGACGCCTTTATAAACATCGAAAGAAATCTCTCAACTATTCCACACGCTTCTGAAAAATAGTAGACCGTTATCAAATTTTATCAATGAACAAAAAGGAAATAGGGGGGTCGTATACTTTAGCCATATGAAAAGGGGTTGTCTATTCATTACGGGAAACTATTTACAGGTTACGTTACTACAATAATTACTATTTACAGGATTTGTAACAATATTACGTAAGAAACGGTCTGACCCCCTCCCCCCAAGTAAGGGTATGTAGAGATTTTTTCACCCCCCCTTTTCCCTCAGGACCCTTACGTAATTAACGAATTAAACAATTGATTTTTTTTTCTTTTTGAACCAAAATGTATGTACATCCAAGTATTTCGAAATAACTTTTCTGTGATTGCTACTCAAATATAAATCTTATTTCTTTTGCGTAATTAATCAGTTTCAGTTGGTTACAACAAATAGTACACCGCGCACATAGGTATGTAGGATAACTTTAAATTAATTCGATAAACCCAAAAACAGTTACAATTGGAGCCTCATCAAATGCAAATCAACAAAAATATAAATGTATATAACAACATGTTTTAAAATATTCATTAATACTTACAAGTGAACATGAGCGGAAGAAAATCTAAGTACCTCCATTATAACTGAATAAGTAATCCAAAGGGTTTCGTTTCATTAAGTATAAACACGGGTGTTGAAACTATTCACGCTTGAACACACAACATATATCTAATTATGGTCGCATTGGAAATTGTAAAGAAGAAAATGGTTATTAACTAACTTAATAGCTGCGTACATCGTCTAAAAAATCAAGGGCAGTCCAAAATGCAAAGGCGTAAAATTAGTTTCGACACATTTTACTACTCTCTAGACATGAAATAACAAGCAATCTAATTCTAAACAGTTGCTGACTGCAGCAACCATAGATAATAAAAAAATAAGTTCTCGTTATTTCCGACTCATTGGTGCCCGTGTTGGAAGGATGAAATAGGTTTTGAAGCGTTGCGTCATCACTTACGCTTCTAGATATCTTGAAATAACAAAAAGCTTTCTGAATATTGAGGAGTTCGCTATTGGATGAAGGATTCCTACTATTTCGGAAACGTTTCCGATATATCTAGAAACGTTTCCGAAATTTGTTACAGTGTAGGAACCAATATTATATTAAAGCTAAAAAGATAGTAAACAGTTTAAGGGTTGTCAATGTCACAGCTGAAAGAGGTATAAAACTAATTTCTAATTAACTTATTTCTATTACAAGTTATGTCTGAATGCAGGCACATTTTTCTACATTCATCAAAATCTACCATATCAAAGCCATTACCACTTTAATTTGTCAATGAAGAAAAGTAATAACATAATGATGTATGTCTTTTCAGTGTATGTCATTTAACAGTGTGAGTAATAAAATGCATTATTTTTTTTTCTTTTTTGTAGTTAAAACTCTTTGCTCTCTCTTCTAAACAGCTTAGTTCCTTTATTTTAAATCAGCAATTTGTTGTATGTACCTCCAAATGAAGTTTTTTTAATGGATAAATTAAAATTAACAATGAGCAAATATATGTAATTGAATATTGTAATGCTTTTAGGTCTTTGGATGAAAATTCCTTATTTATGATATCTTCCATAACCTAATCTGAATAATGCCCAGAACTCATTACGAGAACAAAATTTCCTATAAAATGAGACCAGAACGAAGTTTCTAGGATGAAAAGTTTGGGTTTTAAGGAGGAAAAACTACGATTTTTTTCTAAAAATCCCTGTTTTTCGTAACTTTAGCCTCTTTGCGGCACGTGTTAATATTATCGGATTAAGCTGAAACTTTGCAAATCATATTTTCTAGTCCATTGGCACATTTTAGGGGGGTGCCGTGGAAGAAATTCGAAAATCGATTTTTTTGTGATCACTCTAATGTGATAAACAAGAGTTTAAATTGAGCATTCTGGATTATATATTAATTTTTGTGCACTTTTTAGTAACTAGAATATTCAACAACAAATGTCAGTGATATCTTCACGTAAAATTGAGGAAACAGTCAGAGCGGCTTTTATGACATAACTAATGCATTAATTGACTTCCTTGACTCCAAAAAGTGCAGCTCAAAATTAGCAGTAAATTTGTAGGTACGCCCGTTGCGAAAAACGTCATGAGCAAGTGAACCAAAATGGCAGCTTTCTTTGAAGGCCTGTAAAATTAATTCGCGCAGGATTCAACATGTCTACCCAAGATATTCTCACATTAGAACACCTACAGATCAAGATTCTAAAGAAAAATTCTCTGGAACTAAAAATTTTTACGGGACTACATTGTGGGGCCAGGACTAAATAGGACGCAGATATTTCTGTGGTGCCTCTCTCCTTCTTTGTACCCATCACCACTAGCTTTCCCATACTTACAAGAGACATATACACTGCATTGCTGGCATATTTCCTTGAGGTTTGCAGATCATTACCAAAAAAAAAAAAAAGAAAAAACATGATCGAGAAGGTATCTTCCATCTGTAACACATATGACAACAACTGTTTATTTTGTGATGGTGGCGTGGATGGATCTTTTGCTTCAGGGGGGGGGGGGGGGATAATAACACTTAACCATACAGGTTTTCCTGAAACCAGATTCATCGAATACTGATGGAGGATCAGCGTACAACTCGCACTAGAAGTTTTTAGCAGTTTGTTGTTCAATCTTTTTTACTGTTCATACTATTCGGTGTAAAAGATGGTTTGGGCTTACACATCTCTACAGATAGTAACTACTTTCGTAACAGAGAAGCTAGAGACATAATTGCATACCTCCTTTACAAAGAAATGCCACTAAATTTCTTGCCTTCCATATCCTTTTATGTTACTACCCCTCATCACATTTCACATTATTATCAGCGACCGACGAGTATCGGCAAGCAACACCACTACCAATTTGAGTCAATACCCGTAGAGAGGGAAGAGCAGTATTTAGCATTCCACTGTTGTATTGCTCATTGCTCTCAGCAAGACTTCTTCCATCGTTGAATCACTATACAGGTTCTGGATCAACTAAATTTGTCACTGCGTTGGATCGTTGGGTAGCTGATGCGACATGTTTATCATTTTTTTTAAAATTGCATAATATACTCGAAAGTTTCAGATAGTGTTTCAAGTATATGTTCGCACATTTAGCATAATTCACATAACAGGCTGCGTAAAAGAGAGGCGGCTAGGTGTTTGCAAACGAGAACCCCCACCGACTTGGAGGGTGCAGAATTGCAGCATTGCCCATCTCACTGTTGGCAATTTCGGTTTATCCCCCCTTACGGTAATGGCAAAAGATTAAAGAAAAGTTGAAGTAAATTAATTAAGAAGAAGGAGGTAAACTGCAGTCAATGCAGTCAATTTGGACTATTTTTTATACTGCACTGGGATTTTGTTTTAGATATCACCCCAGCGTTCTAAACTGTTTAATGACTCCAGTCACAACTAAATTGGTTACTGAGCTCGCTTAGATCTTTTGGAATTATCCTTCTGTCATTACTATATCATTGTGGGAAATTTTGTACTTCGCAAAAATTTTAAATCAGTGAAATTTTTTCATGAACTTCACTGCAATCGTTGATTTTAGAATGCAAATTCATGCCCCCCCCCCAAAGCGATGGTGCACCCCTGAAGTGTAACGGAGTACCCACCCAGAGTAAAAGCCCTCAAAAAGAAAGAAATACCCCTTGAAAAAATGAAAAAACTGCCTTAAAAATTCCAATGACGCAAATTGCGCCATGCCCCCCCCCCCGCCCCCTCCTGTTCACCCCGGTTAATTAGCATTTTTCTATGTGAGTTTTATTTTACTATTATATAGTGTGATTTCTGCGACTTTTGAGTATTTTTTTTAATTTATAGAAATTATTTTTATTTGAAAAAAGGATTATTTCGCCCCCCCCCCCCTCTTTCCCTTAAAACCCGACGCGCAAAGTGCTGAAACTTTTTACCCCTTCTTTCTGGAAGGGGGAGAAGTAATTTGCAACAGGTTTCAACTTTTTTTTTTTTTTTTGATGTTTGGGTTTGGCCATTTTTTGGCCTAATTTTACTGTACTATTAGTTGCTGCCTGGTTTTTTTCTCCTCCCGCATCAAACAATTAATTCGTTTTCTCCTAAATATCGTCTTTTCCCCTCAATATTGTAATCATGCATAAATAAAAACATGCCTACATCATTTTGTTTCATTACAGTGTCTGCTCAACATTTCTCCTCGCAGAAAATTATCTCAATAAATTTATGCTGGCTGAAGTTGAAATGCAAAAGAAAAACGCCATCGATGGCATTTCCTTCGTCTAAAGTCGCTTACGGTGTATTCGAAAGCATATAACCGCCAGCAAATGAAGCGTTCCTAAATATATTTGGCCCTTTTAAAATGTCCCAGCTGTAAAATACGAATAAGCAGTTTAGGTAAGGGGCTTTAAAACGTTCTTTTTAGTGTTCTATTTTTCCGGTGGCACGGGGAAGCGTGTCGCAGCAGAAGATAAGTGCCAGCTGTCGTCGTTGGCAAATGGTTGCTGCCAAAGCGCTTTGTCTGAGAGAGGTCATAAAATTCGCGCGTTTTCGCTCATTTTTTTCAGCTAAGAGAGGAACAGAAAGAAATTCCGATGAATACTTTATGAGGGAAAAGTGAACTTTTTTTTTTTATATCATCCTCCGGAAGGGAATTTGAAAAAGTTTTGGAGTAAGGTGTTACGTTTTTGTTTGGGAAACGTGAAAAGTATTACGCGAATCGTGAACGAGATATTACTTCTGTGGTAGTCATGGGTAAAATTTTTCTGAGGTGGACAAAAATGCTTTAATGAAGTTTTGATGAGACGTCGTCAGTGTTCTCTCTTTTTCTCTTTATTTCTTGCTCTCTCTCTCTTTTAACCCCTTACGGTATGAATGGTTTTCAGAAAACTGGCAAAAATGATCGATTTCTTTTTGGTAGAATATTAATGCACAGTAGAGCCTTATCTATCCGGCCTTTGTTTATCCAGACCTCAGGTTTATCGAGATCAAATTTGTAGAGCAAAAAAAAAAAAAAAATTATATTTCTTAGAACAATAATAATAAGGAGTCTGCTTGCCTGCCCTAAAATGACTATTTTTACAAAAAAAAAAAAAAAAAAAACCTAGTATGTTGTGGCTATCACGAAACTTTCTTTTATATTTTTCTTTTTTTTTCTGATCCTTCCTCATGCTTGACGACGAAGCAATATTCCCAACAAAAACAAAATTACACATGCAAAAACTTGACGACCATCCCAATGTCTGAATTATTGCAAAAGCAAAGCAAAGAGCGAAAATTGAAAGTTATTTTAAAAGCCTTGCTTGAAGTAATTACAAATATTTTATTTGTTAACAAACATAAGATGGCATCAGTTAAAAATTCTAAATCATTGAGATAATATTTTCGATCATTTCCATACAATTAAAATCACGAGAAATACGCAAACGAGAATCTATTACGATTTATCTTTCTTATTGTTGCATTAATAAAGCTATTTTTACTCGCAAAAAAAAAAAAAAAAAAAAAAAAAAAAAATCAACACCTCTTGGAGCGATTGGCGTCAAAATTGAACCAAAGTCTGTTTACATATGGATTCACATAAATTTCAAATTTCAACCAGAACGTAGCATTACTTCTTCAGATAGCACACTCACAATGGAAAAAATGAACGGGCGATTGCGCAACCTCCTTTTTAGCTGTTGACACCAAAATAAAATCAGCTCTTATACCCAGGGGCGGATCTAGAGGGGGGCCATGGGGGCCATGGCCCCTCCCAAAGCCTTGTGCTTGAAGGAATTTTTTTAAGAAGAAAAAAAAAAAGAAAAAATATACTAGGAGAAGATAACAAAATTTAACACATGTGTTTCACTGAAAAAGTATATTCCTTAATTGGAGATAAATTATATCCCTATCCTCAAAACAAAACTTTTATTTCCAAATTTTTTTCTCCATCTTTTACATCATTTCTTGATTCCAACTACAGACGGACGATCTCTAAATGCTGCTGTTCTCAGAGTATACCTATTGTTCTCAAGACCAAAGAGAGCCTAAATTTTCGTTTTTATGGCTTTAATTTCGAAACTAGAGAGAGAACTCCTTTTTCCCATGCCCTTTCATAAATGCCTTGATAATGTAGCAAAAAATTGCATTTTAAGTCTTTTATTTGGAAAAAATGTCATCGGAAACTAGCTTATCCAGCCCTTATCACTTAACTTGCTTAAAAGCAATTTAAATGAAATTTTTTGGGACTTCAGTTACAAACGAGTTTTGATAGGACCCCTCCCTCCCTAGTTTATATCGTGATGATAGTTTTAAAAGAAGGCTTTTGGATGAGCTCACGAATCTTCCATCCCTTTCTAAAATATGTAAAAATATAGTTAAAAAAGAATTGTTAGAGCCTCAAAGGCAAAATATTTCCATCCCAGGAAGGATTCTAAGCACCTTCACACTTCCTTTAATGTAAGCAAACATTACCTAAAGGTGCATTTTTAGGCTGGACAGCTGAAGAGTTAGAAGAGCACCTTTCCTTTTCTAACTTCTCAATGTATAATGACAGAATATTTTGGTTTCTAAGTTTTATTTTCAAAAAGTATTTTGGGGACAGCGCCTGAAACCTGACCTTTCTCCGTACATCATCAAAAATATAGATAAAATGCGTTTTTAGTTTCCTAATTTTCAAAAATTACTGGGAAATTAAAATTTTGAAACATTTTCGAGGGAGATTTCTAAATCCACCCCTCACCTTATGTCTCGATACCCCAAAAATTGAGTTTTTAAAACTTCATTTTAATAAAATTTCTGGGGAGTTCGCAGTTAGTTCAAAAATTTCGGATGGCCCCTCCCAAAACAATCGGCTGGATCCGCTACTGCCATACCCACTAAGGGCTACTTTTCGATAAATTTTTCTTTCATTCCGTTCGTCTTGAGATACGGCAGTCACAATTGACAACAAAAAACGTTCTATAGCTCAATCCCCGTTTGAGTTATTGACACCAAAATTGAATCAGCACCTGTTCCTGTTAATGGCAACATATGGACCAAATTTTGTTTGATTCCGCCAGTTACTTCCTGAGGAATAACAAGCACGCGTAACTCAAAAAACGTCCTATTGCTCTACCCCCCTTGGAGGAATTCGCGCCAAAAACCAATGGGCACAAGTTCACATAGGGGCACATATGTGTACCAAATTTCGTTCGATTTCACGCGGTAGTATTTGCTATAGAGCGGCCACAAAAAACTGGTCACACACAGACGTGACACACACACACACACACAGACATTTTCCAAAAATAGTCGAAATGGACTCTGCACACCTCAAAACGTTCGAATCCGTCAAAATTCGAAAATTTGCACGAATCGAATACTTTCTTCTATATATTAGATATAGAAGAAAGTAAAAAGGTTTATTTTGTATTTTTTTAAACAATAAATATTTTGGGCTCCAAAGATGTTTACCGGAAGTTGAACTTACAGACCCCTTACATAAAAAAAAACCAGGAAAGTAAAAAAACTTTGAAAAAAGAAAACATGTTGACAAGTATAGCCAAAGAATATATAAGCTACTGACACTGAAAATTTCAGAGTTTAAAAATTGTCTAAAACGTTAATGCTAAAATAAGGGAAATCTTTAACTGCCTTTTCTGGGAAACTACGTTTTTCGATATTTTCTTTTATGACGAATCTCATAGCATCAAAAGTTTTATACCTGTTAATCTGATTTTTTCAAATAGTCTTTCTCACATTACCAGACATGTTTTGAACTATAATTAAGCTATTTGTCAGAATTTTAAAATTTTACAGCAATTTCACCTTAAAATGTGGAAGGCTTTTCGAAAGAAAATCTATGAACTTCAAAACAATTGCCTTATTTTTCTTACTTTTGGTATTGGTATGAAGTTTTTAGTTCAGAATACGGGTAAGTAATATGGTAACTTGCGTTAGAGAGGATTTTTTAATATATTGAGCTGAAATGAGTATACAGCTTTTGGTGTAAACTGCAAAATTAGCTTGTTTTTGCTCAAATTTCCCATTTTTTGAAATTTTTATGCGAAATTATTATTATTTTTTAAAATTATTTTCTACCTTTCATGGATTCTTGAGTTTAAAAAAAAATATACAGTTAAGCAATGTTTGAATTTCTTGAAAAAAAAAAGTACTCCTTACGTAGACAGACAGATTCCTTAAATTATGATTGAAAGAACGGAACTATAAATACGCTAGATATTCGGTTTTTGTTTTGATTCAACGTATAACTCCTGCATAGAGCGGAAAAAAAAGTATAGTACTAATTTAACCAACAATATGGCGTACTTTTGAGCGTCAGACCAACACCATTGCAGCTGAACTATAAATAATAAAGTATTTTGCGAGAAACGTACCACTCTGTTACACAGCAGTTTTTTGCAGAAATTGAAAAAAAAAAAAAAAAATAATAATAATAATAAGTCTGCATCTTTTAGAATGTGTTTTGCATACTTCCCGGATTATCCAGATTTTCCATCTATCCGGATTGCCTTTGGTCCCAGTTAGTCCGCATGAATGAGGTTGTACAATATGGATCATAGCTTGCGTTCGACGAACCTCACCGGTCGACCGGTGACTAACCGATTGCTAACCGCAGCGTTCTCGAGAGCTACCGGTTTAACTGGTTGCTTCCGATGTCGTTCTATGAGCCTCATCACCGGTTGATCTACCGGTCAACCGCAACTTAAGCTGGTTGATTGGTTGAGGGAACCATGTGACATTTTTGACCAATTATAAGTAATTTTCACCTGCGTGCTATTCGTCTGTGCCATGTCTGCGCAAGTAACCGGTGATCAATCGAAAGCGTTCCATGAAGCATTGGTTCGTAACAGGGACCGATTTACTCACTTGGGTCCCCCTGGGCACTGACAAATATGGTGCCCCACCCCCAAAAAAATGAAGGTAATTTTTGGATATTATTTTGATAGAAAGAAAACTCTAAAATAAATTCCTGATTTTCATGTAAGAAAATTTTTTACAGACGCAGTCGGAGAAACTATGATGGTTAAGGTAAATCATAATGTGCTTTCTGCGTTCCTTTGTTTTCTTTAAACATGCATGTTTCTTTTAATAGAAAGGGTGTCCAGACTAAAATATGGGCAATGTGGTTCTCCAGGGAAACTAAAGACGCTCTAAATTACAAGCAAGCTGCTTTTCATTGGTTTAGAGAAACTGGTCACAGTGCAGATAGGCTCCAATATTGTAAGGCAAGGTGTAAATTTTAGTATTTGGTACGGATTCAGAAAAGAGAGTTGGAGCAAAGACTGGCAGATAACATAAACAGGAATCCCAAGAGGTTTTTTGCATACTCTGATGTTTAGTATTATTAGTGATATTTCAAGCAGGGGGTCAGTCATTATAATGGGAGATTTTAATTTTCCGGGAATTGATTGGAATAATTTTTACTATAGTAATAGAAGAGAAGAGGAATTTTTGAAAGTAATTGGTGACTGTTTTTTTAGATCAAATTGTAACTCAGGGTGCTCAACAGGAAGTTATTTTGGATCTAGTTTTCTGTGATATCGAAGGTTCTGTTCAGGGGTTATGTGTAGGGGAACACATTGGAGACAGTGATCACAACAGTATTACGTTTGAAATTAAATTTGGTACGCACAATGTAGAGAATTTTGGGTTTGTGCCCAATTTCAGAAATACTGATTTTGTTGCACTTAGGCAGAGTTTGAAAGCAGTTTTTTCTTCTGAATTGGACAACAGCGATGTGAATCTTCAGTGGGCCGAGTTTAAGGAAAAGCTAGCGAAAACGGTTGGGGATCATGTTTCTTTTAATAGAAAGGGTGTCAACACTAAAATATGGCCAATGTGGTTCTCCAGGGAAACTAAAGACGCCCTAAATTACAAGCAAGCTGCTTTTCATAGGTTTAGAGAAACTGGTCACAGTGCAGATAGGCTCCAATATTGTAAGGCAAGGCGTAAATTTAAGTATTTGGTACGGATTCAGAAAAGAGAGTTGGATCAAAGACTGGCAGATTACATAAACAGGAATCCCAAGAGGTTTTTTGCATACGCTAATTCGGGGAAAGTTTGAAATAGTCATATTGGGCCACTGGTTGATGAGCACGGAATTTTAATTCAGGACGATAGTGATATTACTAATGTTCTTAATAACTTTTTTTCGAGTGTTTTTAACGATAACTGTATCTCAACAGTTAACACCAACAAGACACAAGCTATAGTACAGCTTGAGGACTTTATATTTTCCAGGGATGACGTTTTACTTCATTTGAAAAAAATTAAAGAGACTAAGGCTCCGGGACCTGATAATATTTATAAAAAAATTTTAGTTGAATGTGCGGAGGAATTAGCAGATGTAATCGTAAATATTTTCAATGCTTCTTATAACTCAGGGACAGTGCCAGAGGACTAAAAGCTGGCTAACATTACACCACTTTTCAAGAAAGGGTCTAAAGGGAGCGCGGGAAATTATAGACCTGTGAGTCTAACTTCGGTGGTTTGCAAAATTTTTGAAACATTGATAAAAATTAAGATAGTAAATTTTCTAGAGACTAATAATCTATTGACTAATTTTCAGTACGGTTTCAGGAAAGGTAAATCTTGTGCAACTAATTTATTACATTTCTATGACAAAGTTACCACGGCTTTGGACAATAAGAAGCCCGTAGATGTTGTTTACATTGATTTTCAAAAAGCTTTCGATAAGGTACCGCATGTTGCACTACTTAGCAAATTAGCTGATGTAGGAATAGGAGGGAAAACTTTCATTTGGGTGAAAAACTGGCTGACCGGAAGGAAAGAAAGGGTAGTTGTAAGGGGAAATTATTCTAATTGGAGTGATGTTTTAAGTGGGGTTCCTCAAGGATCAGTGTTAGGGCCTGTTTTGTTCATTGTTTTTATAAACGATATTCACAAAAATATTTCTGAGAACATGAATTGTTTTGCTGATGAGGTCAAAGTTATGGGAACTGTAGAAAATGAAGAACAAGCAAAACAGCTGCAAGAGGATCTAGATCATATTACGGAGTGGGCTGATAAATGGGGTATGGCTGTTAATGTTGGGAAATGTCAAGTGCTACATTTAGGGCATGGAAGTAAGTGTACAAGTTATTATTTGCAAGGTTCAGTCATTAGTCAGGCAGACAAAGTTACTGATCTGGGGGTCTTAATAAGTCAGGATTTAAAGTTTAGCCAACAGTGCAGCATTGCTAGTAACAAGGCCAATAAGATGCTTGGGTTTATCAATAGATCTATTTCAAACAATTCTAAAGAAGTTCTTCTGCCCTTATATAGAAGTTTGGTAAGACCTCATTTGGAGTATGCTGTTCAGTTTTGGTCTCCTTATCTTAAGAAAGACATTAATGTATTGGAAAGGGTTCAAAGGCGAGCTACAAGGCTAATAAATGAACTTTCTCACTTAGACTATGATTCCAGGCTTAGAAGGCTAAAAATGTACAGTCTTGAGCAAAGAAGAGACCGAGGGGACATGATTCAATTGTTTAAATTTATTAAAATGAAAGATGTTACGGGGCTGAAGTTTAGCACTGAAAACAGGACAAGGGGTCATTGTTTTAAGCTTTTTAAATCTCAGGCTAACATGGATGTTAGGAAAAATTATTATTTTAGCAGGGTAATGGAACCTTGGAACAGTTTACCGGAAGAGGTGGTAATGAGCAAGGGAGTAGATAGTTTTAAGAGGGCCATTGACCTTCACTGGGGATTGTAAATTGACTAGGACCAGTCTAGCTGGGCCCAGAGTCTGTTGCTGGTCGTCACTTTTGTATTTGTATTTGTAGTAAATTCTTCTATAATCTCCTTATAACCAAGTTTTGCTGTCAAGCTTATCAAAAATGAGAGTACTCAAAGGACACTTAGTTCTCTTCAATTGCAAAAATGATCGTTCTCCACTACAATTGGAGATTGGCAAAGTCAAAAACAATTTCAGGGCTGTATCTACATTGGCAAAAGTATCCATTTACCAAGTTTATGGATTTTTCAAAACTTTTCGGTCAAAACTTTCTTTTCCGATGATTGAACTAATTCATCAGGAAAAGATTCCTACAAATCACAGGAATAAGATTCTTGAAGATCTTTTGCACTTTCTCGAATATTTTGCTTGTCGCATTCAAACAAGCAAGAAAGTTTCTTTAATATGCCATCATAGGCTGACATTCTGAATTTTAGTTTTGTAATCAAATTATCCCAGATTACCCAGAAACAGGAAACCTTGAAACTTTGCTTAGAGTCTAATATGACTTCTTCACATTGTCCATCATAAAATTGTTTTAGAGGGGTTTTTTTCTGTCTTTTTGCTCAAAAAAAAAAAAAAAAGATAACAGAAGTTTGGTGCCTCCTTTCCTTTGGTGCCCCGCCGTAAATCAGTCGCTGGTTCGTGGTTAATTGCCAGTGACGTCTTTGCTGTCAAGTGATTAACCAACCGGTCGCTACCGGTCGTGCTTGCCGAACGTAAGCTTATTAGAGCGGGAATATAAATGGAGGGAGCAAGTCCATTCGCATTGGCTTAGCAAAAACTGATCCTTCGAATCCAAGTCACGTGACTAAACAACGACGAATGGTTGACACGTTTTGCGTGAGACTAGAGAAAGAAACCGGATTTCTTCCAATGCTTTGCTTTAAAATCTATCACGTGACTTGGAGTCTGGTTCACGTAAGAAAGTCTTCACGCCCTCCATTTTATGTCTTACAACGGTAGGAATATAGTGACAGTTCTTTTCTGAAATTTTAAGTTGTGTGGGGAGGGGGGTGACTACGGAGCGGACTATGAGGTAAACGTTACCTGAAAAAAATCATTTTGAAAACAAAACATAAAAGAGTTAGTTATATGCGTATTTTTACTTCCTTTTACAAAAAAGGAAGTATTGTATTCGCGAAAAAAATTTCAGTCAAAAATCGACCTTAATTTCCATTTTGCTCACCCCAGAACGAATGTTGAGTTTTTCTTTCGACTCGACCACACGTGGATAAGTGCCTAAGAACGTATAGACACGCGAAATATCCATTTTGACGATTCCCGAGTTAGTTACAACGAGTTTTCTCGTGACGTCTGTAGCGTACGTATGTCGCATAACTCAAAAACGGTATGTCCTAGAAAGTTGAAATTTGGTACGTAGATTCCTAGGGGGGGGGGGCTAGTTATGCACTTCCCCTTTTCGTTGCATTCGAGAGTTTTTAAGGGGGGCTTTTGCCCCTTTTTGGGGGAAATCATTGTTAATTTCGATGTAAACGCAAGTGGTGTTACAATTTGGCATACACTTGGCGATGTATCGCCAGTCTTTTGGTCGTCAAGTTTTGTCGCCAACTTGGCGACAAATTTGGCGATTTTTTTTTTATTTTTTAAATCTGGTTTCAACTTGGCCAGTGTTGGTGATACTTAGAGAGTAAACTATTGATTCACATTAAAACTAACAAAAATGGGAGAATGACATTAAATTGGAGTAAAAGGAAGTCATGTGAGGCACACATCAGCTCGTTAATTTTAAAATATTAAAATCAGATTCAGACCGCATAATAAGAAGCTTAAGAATGGTTGAAAAGTAATAAAAATGGATACCTTGCCTTTTCCACTTCAAGCAACTTTATAACAATGAATTCCTCTCAAGGTAATGACTGTCATCAAAATGCATCACTTGGTTTACGCAAGGAAAATGCTGCGTAGAGGTGCCATTTATGGCAAATAAGTGTACTTATAACCCAGTCTATTTTTACTAGAACAGATCTCAAACGTGGCATTAGAAATAAAATCACGCAAGGTAAGAAAGAGGTCGCCCGTGTGTGACATGGACATAGGGTAGACCGGGGCACGTTTACGCAGTGTCCTTTTTTCAAAACAAATTATAACTGGAGAGCCAACAGTCATAACAGATTGATGCTGCTCCCTAGCAAATATATTTACAAGTTTTCGAGCATCAGTCGAGCTTCGGTATAGCATGCGCAAAGAATAATCTGTTTTCTACCGAGTCGAGAAAATTTTGAGTTGAACGTTTTGAAGCTTATTGTGAATAAATAATACTTAGTTAAGAAAGAACAAATATATAAAAATCAGCAAAATTTTATCCTTTTTTGAGGATTGTATTTGTATGAACTGAAATGATATTAAATATTTTTGCATGTTAGAAATAAACCCAAACTTGCGACGGGGCAAGTTTACGCGTTGACGTCGGAGCACCTTTATACGCACGTGTGCCATTTTGTGTCGTTCCGCAACTTTCTCCCTATCTCAACAGTAGAAAAATACAGAGTTTCGCTCATTGAAAAGTATATTTTTTTCAACGAATGTTTACAGATTTTTAATCGTAACTTATATGACTGATATATACATACAAAAATGTTGAATTTTACCTTAGTAAAATATTTTTTTTATTATTAAACCGAATATTAGTAAAAAGGTGTTTTAAAGAAATGTTCGACCATTTTTAAGAGTAATTTCTTTTTTTCTCCCATATAGACCATCTGAGTTACAAATTACTTGAAGTGTTTTAAATATGCGTTTTATTATTAGAAAGTTGGTGTAGTAAAACCAGGGGCGGATACAGAAAAATCTCTCGGAGGGAACCCGGGAACTTGAATAGCACCTCCTCCTTCCCCCTGCCACATACGATGTTTCATAACAAAGTTTTCATTACTTTATTTTAAAATGTATTTTTTTTTTAAATTTTTTTAGGATCCCTTAAACTAATGATCCACTTCTAAGTACATACATATTATGTACCAATATACTTTGAAAGTGGACGTAAAACATCTTTAACGTTTCAAGCCAATTAAATACTAAACCATAATAATGTTACCGAAATACTATACAATTAGCGGTTTTAATTTTAGGAACAATGTCGTAATGATTATAACACGAGGGCAAGGTTATGCAATAAAAAAATATATTCATACCTCATTTAAGATTTTAATATTATTTTATAGTATTTTAACTATAAAATATTATTTAATTAAGAAAATCATAGCTATTAAACATGTAAGTTTTACTGAAAAATTCAGGACAATTTCTGTGTGGATTTCAAAGCAGTTACTGATTGTTCTTGAAGCCATGATACAGTTGAAATAACATATTCACATTACATGCCGCCTCCATTAATATCATGGTTTTCTCAAGAAACTACGATATGATTTATTTCATTTTGCATTTTTTATAAGTTGAAAAAGAAAAAGCTATTATTTCGCAAACAGCTTCCTGGATCAAAATAATTCTTTTAGGCACGCCTACACATTTTTTGAAGAATGTTAGTTATTGATTCCATCAAAGAAAAATTAATGGACGAATCGCGATATTACGTTCCCTTGAATTCAAAACCAGCGAGTTAAATGTATTCTGCCACTCTAGGACTCCAGTACGACTTCTTTAGCAAGCAAAAATGCTATAATTCAAAATAGGCTCTATGTGTGTTTTGTGTTCTGTTTAATTAACTATATAAAAAAATGCTATGGAGAAGTCAATTAAAAAATAGTGAATAAAATAGTTAAATAAATTCATCCTTTTGGGGGCGGGCACGGGCCTCCTGCCCCCCCTTAAATCCACTATTGAGTAGAACAGTAGTGAGCTAAAGTAAATATGTCATAAATTATTTGTGGGCAACAGTTTGAACTTATTCATGCAAGGCAGTATCATTTATATTACTAATGTGTGTAGTTTTCTTATGGAAAATTATTCACTTCTAAAAAATAGAAAAACTTCTTTATGTTTTAACTAATAAGGTTTTATTTTCAGCAGGACTCTTCCATGTTTTATTTATTTATTTTTTTTTAACATTTTACTAACATTTTCTTGTTTCTCATGCGATTTTACATTAAAAAATGCCTTTCATTAAAACCTGATTTTTAAGGATACAACTAGTTCTTAAAAATTCAACGAACTGATAATAAAATGTAAACAGTTTTAAATCAATATTGAAAAAATAATAATAATTGAATTATTTGATACCAATAGGAATTCAAATAAAAGAGTGCAGATTACATCTGTGACGAACTGTTATAAATAGTAATAATGAATTTATAAATTAACAGGTACTGGGATAAATCATACATGTATTTTTTTTATTAAAAAGATTTTCGCATCAAAATAAAAATTAAACGAATACAGATTTTTTCCGGGCAAAAAAAAAAAAAAAAAAAAAAAAAAAACTTACGTAATTATATAACTTGGCTTGAGTTACATGTTACTATAATCTCAAAGCTTTTTTTTTAATGAATAATTTCATACTTTTAATATCTTAATTTTTATGCGCAAAATAGATAAATAATTAATTTGGCAACACACTGAAACTCGTGGCTATGACACAATTAAAAGCAAAACGACGTGTTCTTAAAATAATTTTGTTACAGCTATTGAGACATTTTGAAACTAACTAAACAGTAGAAAATTTACATTAAAAATAAATAAAATAATAAGTATATTTAAATTTTGACGGCTTTGTTATCTTAAACTCAGAAAAAATCAGTTTTAAAAACAGGGCAAATATTTTACTACTGCTAGCATTTTATTAATTGCCGTTACATAGTTGAGCTTTACAATATTTAAAGGAACTATTTATGATGATTTTAGTGAATGTCCTTATTATCTCATGAAAATTAACAAACCATCAGACAGTTTCATGAAAAGTAAAAAAATATTACAATTTCAACAAGAGTTTCAAAAAGTATCTGAAATCGCACTGCAGTATTGATGAAAACATTTAAAATACATAAATAATATTTCAATGTATTTCGATATAGTAATTTTGAACTGTTAGAACATCTTAATGCACTACACCAAGACATCTTCAAATTAAAGATAGCGTTTGATGAAAAATACGAATAGCAAATAGAAAATATCTGGTATTCCGCACAGTGAAATCACTTAGGCAACGACACAAAATGGCGGACTGAACCCACGTGACTGCCCGCCTCCAATCGCAGTCGAAGGCACAGTGCATGGATCAAAGTGTGTCGCCACTTAAGAGATGGATCCAGGGCTTTAACTTAAACGTGCCCCTGATACTTTTTTTGCTCCAAACTGTCTCAAACCTTTTTTTAGTAGTTTTGGGGTATTTAGTTTTCAAAATTACCATTTAATTTTTAATTAATAAGGTAAAATTTTTTTTACTTATAGCTTACAATCCTATACTCTTCATGCTCCTTCAGCTTTAACTTAAAACACTATTCAGTCTGTAATAAATTTGCTTTATTTTAACGATGGAATACATTATGTTCAAAACAATAACAAAACCACGTTAGGTGTCAAAATAAGTATGCGTAAACGTGCCCCGTGTCCAGGGCAAGATTACGCAAACGACTTGGACTCGAAAATAAATTTTTTAACGGTTAAAATCACAAACTGAACTGAATCCACCACTTTTACTCCATTAATTGCTTCATGAAACCTCAATGTCTAACATTTCTTAAGTTAAAACATAAAAAATAGAAAAATCATTGAAAAAAATCCGCGTAAATGTGCCCCGGTCCACCCTATTCAAATTTTCCGGTAACTTTCGCCCGTGTTGAACACGGCAAAGGCTTTATGTCATTTGAGGGACTTATACCATTGTTGAATCATTGTGACTTTCTAGAACGAAGGTAGTAGGGATACATGTTTGGTATAATTAAGCCAGATGCAAATACATTTGCAGCACAGGGGAGAGGGGGAGTATCCTCATAGCCTCCATAGCATCATAATAACGAACGATCGAGTAACGCTCCTGATGTCATCAACAATGAAACTCGCTCCACGGCATGATGATTTCAAAATATTTTTTGGCAATGTTTGACATGCAGAGAAATGCTTTATTGTGACAATGCTGAACTGGATCCGGTAACTTAACTGTTTTACTGGTAAGACTCATTTAAGGCGAATGAAGAAACGAAAAAGGGGTCAATAGTTAAGTTTATGTGCTGGATTTTAGGGTGAACCCACTGGAGTTAGGGTTAAAATTTCAAATATCAAAAATATCACCAAGCAGGCAATGGCTTCGTTCAAATGTAGAAGCAATTTTCACCTGTCATACCTTGATGAGCGATTTTCTAGTAATATAAGAATTAAAAAAAAAAAAAAGTCTAGAGCTAAATAACTAGCTGATATAAAGCGTGAATAGATGAATGAGCATTTACTTAGCATTATTGTCAAATGAATGCAATTTAATTTGTGTAGATGCGGAAGGATAAATATGTAGACAAATATATTCATCCGAAAAAAAATCGATGAAATACAGTAAAAGCGCTTATTTTCGCGAAAATCAAGGTGTCGGTGATTTCGCGAGCTGAAAGTTCGCTTTTAAAAAATGAACAGCCGCTGGTTTAAGCGACGAACGGTTTTGAATATTGCCCTAAAAGTACATTTGCTTCCGTTCGCTGTTTCGCTCATTTTGACTTATATTGGTTTTTAAGTTATATAGAGGTGCGACATCGATGGCAAAGCATCGATAGTATTGATACATCGAACGAAAAAACATCGATGTTTAAAAACATCGATCTTTTTATCAATGTATAACATACATTTTTGGATATCCTACACTTATTTAAGCAATACAAAAGAATACGTATCCGACTAAAATATTGAAAATACTGAACCTCAAATCATGAATATAATTTAATAAGTATAATTTCGCAACATCTTGGTATTATAGTAGTAGGGCAAAAGTTGATAATATAAGACAAGCACCGATTAATACAACTAGTTATAGTAATAAGGAAATATTTTGAAACTAAAATTTAAATTTACATCAAAAAAGAATCTAAGAAAAATGTATCATAGCACTTACCGTCGGTTGAATGATGAGAAAAAGTTGTGCTAATTATTTTAAAAATACAAAATTAATTCTAACAGTTATTTTTAAGAGCAAGAAATATGTGTTGCACTGTTAGTTAATAATTAAAAACAAATTGTAAATAATAGAGAAACGACTTGTTCGGGAAGTCGATAAATAACCCCGAATATTGGTGTTGACAGTTTGGAGAAAAAGAAATTTGTTTACTTTGTTTCCCAGAAGCATTTCTCTTTTCGCAGACTAGCCCACCAGTCAGAGACGCATCTCTTTCCGATGGAACAGAAATTGTCATCACTATCAAATTCTTTAAAGCAACTTTTACCAACTCTCTCTTACCAGTTATAATTTTCATAATAGTAACGTATAGGATATCCCTTTAGTTTAAGAACTGGGGCCTTGAAATAGACTGCAAGTTCTGGCACCAGACTACCAGTGTAAGGTTCTTCTAATAGCTTTGACCTCTTCCTCACACTCTAGTTAATCTTTTACTATCTTGTAGTGATCTTCCCAAAAATCATCATCTACACAGAAAATTTAATCTTATAAAATGGGTGCAAAAAAAAAAAAAAAAAAAAAGTTTTTTTTTTGGCAACTCCATAAGTAAACTTAATTACCTAGCGAGAAAATTGGAGCAAATTGTATGATAATTTTCAACTAAAATGCAAAAAACATAAACATCGAAAAAACATCGAAACCAAAACTCGATGATACAAAAACATCGAAAGAAAAACATCGATGTTAAAAACATCGATGTTTTAAAAAAACATCGATGTCGCACCCCTACCTACACAAGTAAACATAGTTTTGTTTCTCTCTCTTCTTAATAATGTTACAAATCCTGTAAATAGTAATTATTGTAGTAATGTAACCTGTAAATAGTTTCCCGTAATGAATAAACAACCCCTTAACATATGGCTAAAGTATACGACCCCCTATTTCTTTTTTACTTTCTTCTATATCTAATACATAGAAGAAAGTATTGGATTCGTGCAAATTTTCGAATTTCGAATTTTGACGGATTCGAACGTTTTGAGGTGTGCTGAGTCCATTTCGACTATTTTTGGAAAATGTCTGTCTGTCTGTGTGTGTGTATGTATGTGTGTGTATGTATGTGTGTGTATGTATGTGTGTGTATGTATGTGTGTATGTGTGTGTGTCACGTCTGTGTGTGACCAGTTTTTTGTGGCCGCTCTACAGCAAAAACTACCGCATGAAATCGAACGAAATTTGGTACACATATGTGCCCCTATGTGAACTTGTGCCCATTGGTTTTTGGCGCGAATTCCTCCAAGGGGGGTGGAGCAATGGGACGTTTTTTGAGTTACGCGTGCTTGCTATTCCTCAGGAAGTAACTGGCGGAATCAGACAAAATTTGATCCATATGTTGTCATTAACAGGAAAAGGTGCTGATTCAATTTTGGTGTCAATAACTCATTTCGATGTCGTCGATTTCGTGTTTTCGTCGAATCTGATTTTACGGAGAGGTTTAGAAGAGCCTTAACATATGGCTAAAGTATACGAACCCCCTATTTCTTTTTTTGTTCATTGATAAAATTTGATAACGGTCTACTATTTTCCAGAAGCGTTTGGAATATTTGAGAGATTTCTTTCGATGTTTATAAAAGGGTCCAGCGTGATAAAAAGGAGAGTTTCGATTGAGAATTTGTACTGAGAGCGTGTATTAGCTCTGTTTAGAGCGAGGCATTTCGCTGTGTTGTTTTCGTATTTGGAAGTAAATACGTGTGCAAACGTTGAGTTTACGGTGCTGTGTGATAATTGCTTAATTGCTGATGAATAATTTAGCAGTTGTTGACGCTCTTTCCTGTACATAGTGTAAATAAATTTCCTGTATTTTTTTAATCAAGAACTGTGTCATCCTTTCAAGAAAGTTGGAAGCCGCACCGAATCCGTTACAATTTGGCGCCCAACGCTGGGCTTCTTCTGGACTTTCTTGGAGTAAGTGTGACTTTGGACATTTTTTTCATAAAAACTTTTTGAATTTGGACTTTATTTTTATGGTGATTACTCGCGCAATGGATGAACAATTAAAACAACTTCTTGACGCAATCAACTCTGTGAAGGGTGATATGGCGGCTAATCAAGAACAATTAAAAAATGATATGGCGGCTAATCAAGAACAATTAAAAAATGATATGGCGGCTAATCAAGAGCAATTAAAAAGTGATTTGACTGCAAGTTTTACTGCAAATCAAAAACAATTAAAAAATGATATGGCGGCTAATCAAGAACAATTGAAAAGTGGTGTGAAAAATGATTTAGCTTCTAACCAAGAGGAAATCAAAAACGACCTTACTTCGGTAAAGACTGTGATGGAAAATAAATTTAATGAGATAGAGCATCGAGTTGATGCTATTGAAGGAAAGTTTGAAGCAGTTGAAGGCCGATTCATCGCAGTGGAAAATAAAATCGAAGAGAAATTTGAAGAAAAATTGAGTACCGTTGAAGGCCGATGCAATGCTGTAGAAAATAAATTGGAAGAAGAAGATAGAAAATTTCATCAACTTAAAGAAGACATCTTTAAAGACCTGGAAAGGAGATTGGCGACCGCGGAAAGCTGCTCTGTACAGTTTGGCGCTCCCACATCGGTTGCTCGACCGTCCATTAAACTTGCCACATATGATGGGAAAACTTCGTGGCAGGTTTACAAAACTCAATTCATGATAGTGGCGGAAGCGAACGGATGGGACTCTGCTACCAAGGCCTGCCATCTTGCAGCATCCCTGAGAGGTGACGCAGCGGACATTCTTCAGACCCTTCCGGACGGCCAGCGCCTGGATTTCGCCGCCCTCACATCTGCGTTGGAGCTTCGCTTCGGTGAGAAGTGCCAGAAAGATTTCGGCCGACTCCAGTTGAAGTCCCGTTTTCAGGAAACCGGGGAAACCCTGCAAGAGCTTGCGGCGGACATCGAGAGACTGTCTCATCTTGCTTTTTGCGACTGCCCTGCGGATGTTCGAGACAACCTGGCACTCAATTACTACATCGACGGGGTTCGAGATCCGGAAATCCAGAAAGCGCTACGGATGGCGGATGTCAAAGACCTGAATTCTGCTGTTGTGTATGCGATGAAGTTGGAGGCCGCTCAGCAAGCAACCCGCAAGGATCGCCATTCAATCCGCGGCGTGAAAACTGATGAGCTTGATCCGGTTTCGTCACGTTTTGATGAACTTGAAAAGCAAATGAAAGAAATTGCAGGAACCCTCAAAAGGATTTCGGCTCTCAAGGACCAAAATCGACAACCACTTAAGTGCTGGAAATGCGGCGGCGAGGGTCACTTACGAAGAAACTGTGAAGCTCGCCAAGAAACCAGAGGGAGGATCATCTCTCCCTCTCAGGTCCAGGAAAACTAAGCCATGGCAATCACGCGGGGCGGAGGTCGCCAAATTGGAATGAGCCCCATCTTAAAGATTTCCAGATTTCATCGACGAGTGGAGGCAGTAATGGACTGTTTGTTTACGCATATGTAAACGGGTTTCCCTGCGAACTGATTATTGACACTGGAGCCAATGTTACGATCATTAGAACAGATGTGGCTCGTCAATTTGGATTCAACATTCTATGGACACCGCCCTGTGTTACCCTCCAAACTGTGACAGGTGACAAGATCGAGATTGAAGGTAAAGTAAACTTAGAAATTGTGTTTGGAAATGCCACTTACCATCATACGGCATTCGTTGCTGATATCACGGACCCCTTCATTCTCGGATTGGACTTTTTAAAGAAGTATGACTTCAACCTCGACTTCAAGACTAATGAGCTGCACTCGACGAGAGAAGACATAGACGTTTTCCCCGCAGAAAGTGATGTAAAGTCCGCTCATCAAATAATAGCCCAAACAGATTTATCGATTCCCTCAAGGTCAGAATCATTGGTACCTGGCTCCATTGAAGAAAACAACAGCTTTAGATTCGGCCTCATTGAATACCCTAACCTAAACAACAACCTAAAAGGAGTGCTGGTAGCATCTACGCTTGTGGACCTTTCTAAGGATGTAATTCCTGTGAGAGTCGCCAACGTGAGTGAAAGGCCAAGGAATATCCGAAAGGGTGAAGTGTTGGCAAATTGTACTCCAGTAAACTGCATCATTAGAAGAATCAATTTCCCCGAGACTGTGTCTTCTGGGTCCTTGACATCGAAGTTAATTGGGAGTGCGTCATTATCGAAAGATCAAAGAACTGCTGCGGAACAATTGGTGGACGACTTCAAGCATCTGTTTTCATCTACATCGGAGGATGTTGGCTTTACGAATTTAACGCAGCATAGCATTTACACTGGAGAACACTCCCCTATTAAACAGCATCCAAGACGACTACCGTTCGCCAAGAAGGAAGAGGTTGAGACCCTCCTGAAAGAGATGCAGGAGAATGATGTCATCGAACCCTCGTCCAGTCCTTGGGCCTCTCCCATCGTCTTGGTCCGAAAGAAAGATGGCTCCACCAGATTTTGTGTCGATTACCGACGGCTGAATGAAATCACCAAGAAAGACAGTTACCCTCTTCCTCGGATAGACGACACCTTGGACACTCTTTCCGGACACAAGTGGTTTTCGACCCTGGACTTGAAGAGCGGCTACTGGCAGGTTGAGATAAACCCTGATGACCGAGAGAAGACAGCGTTTACAACTGGACAAGGCTTATGGCAGTTTAAAGTGATGCCCTTCGGCCTCTGCAATGCACCAGCTACGTTCGAGCGTCTTATGGAGACAGTGTTAAGAGGACTTTCCTACGAATCCTGTCTGGTCTACTTAGACTATATCATCATCGTGGGACGCAGCTTCGATGAATATCTGGCTAATCTTAGGAAACTGCTGCAAAAGCTTAAGGAAGCCAATCTTAAGGTTAGCCCGTCCAAATGTAATTTGTTCCGCCGGGAAGTGAACTACCTTGGTCACATCATCTCTTCTGAGGGTGTACAAACCGATCCAGAAAAGGTATCTGCGGTCAAGAGTTGGAGTCGTCCCGAAAACATCCATCAGCTGCGAAGTTTCCTGGGGCTCTGCAAGTACTACAGGAAGTTTGTAAAGGGTTTTTCCAACATTGCACGACCTTTGCATAAGCTGACGGAAAGCAAGCAAGTTTGAATGGTACAAAGAATGCGAAGATGCATTTCTACGACTGAAGGAGGCTTTAACATCAACGCCGATTCTCTCATATCCTCAGCCTGGAAAATCCTTCATCCTAGACACTGATGCGAGCCACGAGGGCATCGGAGCTGTTTTATCCCAAGAAATTGACGGCAATGAACATGTCATCGCTTCCTGGAGCAAATGCTTATCAAAGTCGGAGCGAAATTACTGCGTCACCAGAAAGGAGTTACTGGCCATAGTGAAAGCTGTAGAACACTTCCATCATTACCTCTACGGCCGAAAATTTCTGCTTCGGACAGATCATGCCTCGTTAACTTGGCTTTTGAACTTCAAGAATTCAGAAGGCCAGATAGTCAGGTGGATACAGCGGCTCCAAGAATATGACATGGAGATCAAGCACCGAAAAGGGTTGTCTCACGGTAATGCAGACGCTTTACCCTATCCTGAGAACTGCAATTATTGTTCCCGAATCGAGAAACAGTATGGAACGACTAGCCCTACCGCCTATCAGGTGACAGTGACTCCAATATCATCAGAACCTGATCTATGGAGTGACGACCAAGTTCGAAAAGATCAACTTGAAGACCCCGACATAAAACCAATTTTGGAGTTCATGGAAAGTGACAGTCGGCGACCTAGCTGGCATTACGTTTCCATCTTCAGTCCTGCAACAAAAAGATACTGGACTTTATGGAACTCGCTCCATTTACGGAACGGCGTGCTACGCCGAAAATGGGAATCTGACGACGGCAAAACATCTAGGTGGCAGTTACTACTTCCTCGATCAAGGATTTCAGATGTTCTGAAAGAAATACATAGTAGTGCGACTGGAGGACATTTTGGTGTCTTGAAAACCCTCAATAAAGTTCGGGAGCGCTTCTTCTGGAGCAAGGCGAAGGATGACGTGGAGAAGTGGTGCTGTTCTTGTGACGCCTGTGCTGCTCGTAAAGGACCGAAGAAGAGAAGCAGAGGGAAGCTACATCTGTACAACGTTGGAGCTCCTTTCGAACGAATTGGGACCGACATCCTGGGTCCTCTACCAAGAACTGTTGATGGGAACAAATACATTCTTGTTTCCATTGACTACTTCACCAAATGGGCCGAAGCGTATCCCATTCCAGATCAAGAAGCTACCACCGTAGCAGAGACTCTAGTCCAACACTGGATCTCGAGATATGGAACACCTTTGCAGATTCATTCCGATCAAGGGAGGAATTTCATCTCTGCTGTGTTTAAGGGCCTATGTCAAATTTTCGGAATTGAGAAAACTAGGATAACACCACTACACCCACAATCGGACGTCATGGTGGAGAGATTTAACCGCACAATCCTGAATAATCTCTCGCTTATGGTATCCAGAAATCAACAGGATTGGGACAAGAAGCTACCTTTGTTCCTGCTGGCCTACCGCAGTGCTGTCCGCGAGACTACCGGATTTGCCCCATCTCAGATACTCTTCGGACAAGAGCTTCGGCTACCTTGTGACGTGCTCCTTTACACGTGTTCCTACTGCTAGACGACCTTGCTAGGTCACTAAGATTGACAGTCCGCGCCGTCCAGTCTGGGTTCTGAATAGGCTGGGATACCGGAAGATCCTTTGGCGGTGTCGCATCTATTGAGGGCCAATGTTCACGGTCGCGTGTGATCTGGTGCCGTGATGCCGAGTGCAGTGGGCGGGTGTAGACTTTTTGGTGCCTGTGGTCAAGCAAATCAAATCTCTTTCTGACTTAGCTACGATCGCAGCGCCAGGAAGTCCACCAATTAAAAAAAAAAAAAAAAAAAGTTAAAATTGGCAAGGACACGCCTCTGGTTAGGTTCCGGGGCCAAGAAGTTTTTGGTGGAAAAAGGAGACGACGTCTGGACTCCGTGGTAAGGGGTCGTGGAGAGATACCTGTGGTCCCGCGTACCTGGTGTACGGGACAAATTTTTTCAAAGAGTTGGAACTGGGTTCCAGAGGCACGACTCTGTTGTCGTGCCGCTACAGTTGTAACGTGTGATCTGCATACCATTTCTTGAAGTCCTCCGTTTGAGGCAAAAAAGGTTATTGCGAAATAATCTATGTTAATTCTCTTGAAGAACTGTACATAGTGTAAATACTTGCGTGTGCATATAATCCAGAGAGTGCAAATAAAATTTTAGTCTCTAAAAACTGTTGTTACTGATTGACGCGTAATCATCATTTCACTACGCCACACAGCTTTATGGTGGCAGCGCGTGAGGACTTTACTTTGAATAAAAAAAGTAACGAACTTAGCCTTTGAAGGCAAACAAAAGAAAAACATTTATTCTGGAAGTCCAGCCTGTGGTGTGCAAAGAAGAAAGTCTGGGATTATACCTTCATCAATTGGAGCGAGAATTCGTCGACTGACAGCCAACAGCCCTAAGAATAAAAAGTTTCAACTGGACAAGCTATTCGTGATGTGCGACGAGTGTGCGGAAAAGTGTTCGTGCAGCAAGGAATATCTGAATGCGGTAGAAGGGTGAGTCCTGCCTGTTTTGTCTTTTGTAAAAAATCACTCCAAAGTGGTGGGGGGGGGGGGGGTCGAAAACTATAGCTCTTTTGCTCACCGTGTTGTAAGGAATGGGTTCAGAATTTTTTTTCAGAAGTTTTTCTTTGTTATGTTGATGGTTTTTAATGCTGTGTGTAGTGTAATGAAATTTAGTTAATGTAATTTTTCTTGATAGGAATATTTAAATTTGGGATTACGTTCAACTATTGTGGTCATGGCATTCCTCAAAAGACAGAGGAAAAATGTTTTGATGCAGGTAGCTGCAGAATTTGAGGTAACTGTCTCTGAAGATGATGTAATTAAAAATATAGTTAAAAAAATTGTTGAATCATCAGAGTATGACGAAGAGCTTGCCAAAATTTTAGTGGATAGATTTGTTGGTGACTTAGAGAGCCAAAAAGCGCGGGAGATCGCGGAGCGGGAGAGAGAAGCCGCTGAGAAGGCCGCAGAACGCGAATTTGAGCTCGAAAAGCTAAGATTAACCAATGGGTCAGAAAATGGGAATACCTCATCCCATAGTGCCGCCTATAACGGGGAAAATATAAAGAGAATTAATTTGAAAGATTTGGTGCCTAAATTTGATCCAAAAAATAGCGATATCGCTCTATTTTTTGTGATATTTGAAAGACAAGCTCGGAAAGAGAATGTCGATGAAGAAAGATGGGTATCGCAACTAATTCCTTTGTTGCCCGCTGAAGTGGCGGAAGTAATTGTGAAGGAGCCTGAAGACAAAAGTGACGATTATAGCCACATCAAAAAGGTACTCTTGAATAGATTTAGGCTCAGTCCAGTTGCACTGAGATTAAAGTTTGAAGGGCATAACAGAAAATCGGGTGCGCTGTGGGCCGATCTAGTCTATGAACTGAGGGGGTATCTCGACAGTTGGTTAGAATCGGTTGAGGTTTCTGATTTTGAAGCTCTCAAAGAGCTGATGCTTGTAGAACAAGTAAAGAAAAAGGTTCCTATTGAAGTAAGAGAACATTTTTTGGATAGCTGGGATGAAATTAGTAAAGTTTCAGTCCTAGCGGACAAATTGGATCATTATGAAAGCGTGCGAAAAACTTTTCAGAGAGATGATGTTAAGAACAGTAATAGAAATGGGGATAGGAAAAATTTTGATAAGGCTAAAGTATCGCATCAACAAAAAAACAAGCTAGACGAAAAAGAAAAAGGAGGAGAAAAGGGAAAAGGTAGACTGGATAGTTACAAAAATTTTGATAAGAAAGGAGAGATTGTTTGTTTCCAGTGTAATAAAAAGGGTCATATTAGACCCAATTGTCCTACTCTTAAGAGAAAAGAAGAGGAATTGATGTGTCACATCAATAACACAAATATATTAGGAGAGTGTTTTGAACCTTATATGAGCACTGCTTTAATTGGTGGGATAGAGAGAAGCTGTCTTCGAGATTCGGGAAGCTCTTTGGATTTGGTACCGAGGGGTTGGATAAAAACTGAAGATTTATTGGGTGAAGTAATTTGGATTAAACAACCATTAGACAATGAATGTAAATGTCTACCCCTGGCAAAAGTTACTATTCAGGGAGATTTTGCTACGATAGTTACGAAGGCGGCAGTCAAACCTGATTCATGTGATGGGGAATTCTATCTCATTGGGAACAAAACGGCGCAATTGATGCAAAATAATGGGCAAAATTATCAGCCTTTAAATTTAGTATTGACCAGAAGTCAAACGCAGAAAAGTAAAGGGACGGAGATAACAGGGGAACGAAAACAGGGCCCGAAAGCTGACGAGAAAAAGAGTGAAAGAAGAACGGAACCCCCCGTAGAGCTCGGGGAAGAAGATTTGGCGTTTCTCCCGTGTGTTCGGGAGGGGGAAAAAACGAGTCTGGCTAGCATTTCAAGTAGCGAGTTTCGGGATGAACAAAAAGGGTGTCATTCTTTAACAGAGCTCTGGGAGAAGGCGAGAAAACCGGAATGTAAAGAGTTTGATATTGTGAAAGAAAAGTTAGTTAGAAAAGTGTGTTCTAAAAGGGGAGAGGAAACTGTGCAATTGTGCATACCTGAGAAATACAGGGAGAAAATTAAATCTTTCTGCCATGACAGTACTTCGGGACATCTTGGGGCTACAAAAACTAAAGATAGGATATTAAGGCATTTTTTTTGGCCTAATTGCATAAAAGAGATTGAAATCTATGTTAGGAGTTGCGACCCCTGTCAAAAAGTGGGGAAAAGTGGGGACAAAAAGAGGGCGCCCTTAAAACTGGTGCCGGTCATCTCAGAGGTATTTACTCGGATTAATTTCGATGCGGTCGGACCCCTAAAAACGAGCAAAAACAACAATAGATATCTGATAACTTCTATTTGTTTAGCTTCCCGGTACCCTGATGCCATTCCTGTGGAGGATATATCTTCAGTGAATGTTGTAAATGCACTTTTAGTCATATTTTCACGTATGGGGTTCCCCAAAGAAATTCAATGTGATTTAGGCAGCTCATTCACGAGCGTGTTGACGACTGAATTTACCAAGAAATTTGGCATAAAAGTAGTGCACAGCTCGGTGTGTCACCCCCAAAGCAATCCTGTAGAAAGGTGGCATTCGTCATTGAAAAGAGTATTAAAGGTTTTGTGCCTGGAAAGTGGGGAAGACTGGGAGAAGAATTTGCCTCTTGCGTTGTTTTCGCTGCGTACTGTTACACATGAAAGTTTGGGTTTTAGCCCTGCTGAATTGGTATTTGGGAAGAATTTGAGGACTCCTCAAACTCTGCTGTATGAGCACTGGGTAAATTCGGAGGAAAGGGAGGATAATGTAGTGGAGTATGTTTTAAATCTCATCAATAGACTAAAACGATGTCAGGAACTTGCAGCGAGCAAAATGTTGGAGTGCCAAGAAAAAAGGAAACTCTGGTACGACAAAAATGCGGTTGAGAGGAAGTTTAAAGTGGGTGATGATGTTCTGGTGTTGGCTACTTCCAAGCCCCATAAAATGTCAGTAAGTTGGATTGGTCCGGGAAAAGTCACGGCGAAAATTTCGGACACTAATTATGTGGTTGATTTACCCGAAAAAAGGGATAAAAATACGATCTATCATGTGAACTTAATGAAACCGTATCACAAACGAATTGAAAGAGTGAATTTTTTAATAGAAGAGGATAGGGAAGGGTCTGATCTGGAAAGCGAAATTCCGTATCCTTTGCAAGAGGCAACTCAATTTGATTTAAATGAAATTATTGAGGAAAATAGTTTAAGGGAAAGGGTTTCGGAAAGTCAAATCGAAAAATTTGGAAATATGTTAAAAAAACATAAAAAGGTGTTTTCAACAGATCCTGGGTGCACTAATTTAACTGAGATGGATATTGTCCTAACAAGTGAGGTTCCTGTAAGGTCTAAATCTTACAGAATGTCTCCTAGACAAACTAACATTCTGAGGGAGGAAATAAAAAGATTATTAGATCTGAAAATAATAGAGATTGGTCAATCTGACTTTTCTTCCCCTATGATACTAGTTGAGAGCATGGGAAAAGAACCTAGGCCCTGCGTTGATTATAGGCGATTGAATGCCATAACGCGTATGGAGTTTTTCCCGCTACCGAATATAGAAGAGGTGGTGGAGAAAGTTAGTGCGGCACCGTTTATTACCTTGATGGATTTGACAAAAGGATATTTTCAGATACCGCTTTCTGAAGAATCCAAGAGGTATGCGGCGTTCGTGACTCCTTTTGGGTCTTACATCCCTAATAAGATGATGTTTGGATTAGTCAACTCTTCATTTTACTTCTGTAAATTGATGGCACAAGTTTTAGAGGGGATGGAAGAGTATGCATTACCGTACATTGACGACATCGCAATATTTTCAAATAACTGGGAGGAGCATTTGAAGCACGTTAATGCGGTGTTGTGTAGATTAGGAGAGGCGGGTCTAACGGTGAAACCCTCAAAGTGTAGGTTTGCAAGGGACCATGTAATGTTTCTTGGTCATGAGGTGGGGTCCGGAAAACGGTCTCCTAATGAGGTCAAGATCAAGGCCATTAATGATTTTCCTACTCCTAACAACAAAACTCAAATAAGATCATTCTTGGGAATGGCGGGATACTATTCCAGATACATCCCCAAGTATTCCGTTCTTGCAGTCCCATTAACTAATGCCTAGAAGGGAAAAGAAAGGAAATCCGAAATAACATGGACCGCGGAATGTGAAAGGGCTTTCAAGCAATTGAAAGATAAATTGAAGGAAAGTCCCGTACTTTATGCACCGGATTATTCCAAAGAGTTTATTTTGCAGAC
Organism: Uloborus diversus; assembly: GCF_026930045.1. Classification (NCBI taxonomy): domain Eukaryota; kingdom Metazoa; phylum Arthropoda; class Arachnida; order Araneae; family Uloboridae; genus Uloborus; species Uloborus diversus. The sequence continues at coordinate 157,858,171 of NC_072732.1, read as the reverse complement.
TGATGCCAGTGGGTTAGGAGCCGGTTTTGTCTCAGATTTTTAATGGGGAGGAACATCCTATTCTGTATTTGAGTAAAAAGTTTACGAAAGCTGAACAAAATTATAGTACCATTGAGAGGAAGTTAGCGGCTATAGTATATGGCTTTAAAAAGCTCAGTCACTATTTGAATGGTCAGAAAACGATCATACAGACCGATCACGATCCATTGAAGTATTTGCATAAGATGATGGGCAGTAATGCAAGGATAACCAGATGGGCACTAAGTCTCCAACAATTTGATTTCAAAGTTAATCATAAAAAAGGCATTGAAAATGGAAACGCCGACGCTTTAAGTAGACTATGAGGGATGAACTTTTTCCCTTAATCGTCACATTGTGTATATATTACTATTTTATTCTTTATTTTGTTTTTTACGGACCATAGGTCGGTGATGATTTTTTATGTAGGGAATTAAAGTTTTTTTTTTTTTTTTGATGTGTTGGTTAAGTACAGTTATATCAAGCTGTATATAATGAGTTAAATGTGTAATTGGAATTTTATGTATTTATTTATTTATTTATTTACTTTTTAAAAATCCGTATTAAACAAAAAAATGTAATGATAATAATAATCAGGTGAGGTTTATCATTGCACTTTTGGAGTGATTTTGATGAGAGATGAGGCAGGTTTGGACTTGCTGATGGACTATGTGTGATTTTGAAGTATGAAATTTCAAGTCTTTTAGACTTAGAAATTTCCTTTTTTAGGGGGAAGGTGTTGTGACGTGCTCCTTTACACGTGTTCCTACTGCTAGACGACCTTGCTAGGTCACTAAGATTGACAGTCCGCGCCGTCCAGTCTGGGTTCTGAATAGGCTGGGATACCGGAAGATCCTTTGGCGGTGTCGCATCTATTGAGGGCCAATGTTCACGGTCGCGTGTGATCTGGTGCCGTGATGCCGAGTGCAGTGGGCGGGTGTAGACTTTTTGGTGCCTGTGGTCAAGCAAATCAAATCTCTTTCTGACTTAGCTACGATCGCAGCGCCAGGAAGTCCACCAATTAAAAAAAAAAAAAAAAAGTTAAAATTGGCAAGGACACGCCTCTGGTTAGGTTCCGGGGCCAAGAAGTTTTTGGTGGAAAAAGGAGACGACGTCTGGACTCCGTGGTAAGGGGTCGTGGAGAGATACCTGTGGTCCCGCGTACCTGGTGTACGGGACAAATTTTTTCAAAAAGTTGGAACTGGGTTCCAGAGGCACGACTCTGTTGTCGTGCCGCTACAGTTGTAACGTGTGATCTGCATACCATTTCTTGAAGTCCTCCGTTTGAGGCAAAAAAGGTTATTGCGAAATAATCTATGTTAATTCTCTTGAAGAACTGTACATAGTGTAAATACTTGCGTGTGCATATAATCCAGAGAGTGCAAATAAAATTTTAGTCTCTAAAAACTGTTGTTACTGATTGACGCGTAATCATCATTTCACTACGCCACAACCTTGTGATCTTGTCTTCGGTCGTCTTCCGGATGCGCCTGCATCGCCTGAGGAGTACTTCCAGGATCTCCAGGCCCGGTTGGAAGACGTTCATAACTTCGCACGAGTGCGAATGAACATCGCGGCGGAGAAGATGAAGACCCGATACGACACAAGGTCTACTGGACATGAATTCAACGAAGGCGACAAGGTTTGGTTATGGAATCACATCCGACGGAAAGGTCTTTCACCCTAATTGCAGTCGCATTGGGATGGACCCTACAAAGTCCTTAACCGACTGAATGACGTCATAGTGAGGATCCAAAAATCATCTAATGCAAAACCTAGGGTTGTACATTATGATCGGTTAGCCCCATACTATGGCCATAGTTCATGAGCATTACGTAAACAACCATGGTTGATAACATAAAAGTTGTAGATAATTTTTGCTTTTAATGTTTAATAATATTTCTTGTTATTATTGTGTTTTCTGTATCTGTTAGTTATTAATTAATGTGTATATTTGTAAACTTGTGATAGAAGTTTGGCACCCTTTCTGGGGATTGTACTGCCTGGGACGTGCAGTCCATAGGAAGGGGGCAATGTTACAAATCCTGTAAATAGTAATTATTGTAGTAACGTAACCTGTAAATAGTTTCCCGTAATGAATATACAACCCCTTAACATATGGCTAAAGTATACGAACCCCCTATTTCTTTTTTTGTTCATTGATAAAATTTGATAACGGTCTACTATTTTCCAGAAGCGTTTGGAATATTTGAGAAATTTCTTTCGATGTTTATAAAAGGGTCCCGCGTGATAAAGAGGAGAGTTTCGATTGAGAATTTGTATTGAGAGTGTGTATTAGCTCTGTTTATAGCGAGGCATTTCGCTGTGTTGTTTTCGTATTTGGAAGTAAATACGTGTGTAAACGTTGAGTTTACGGTGTTGTGTGATAATTGCTTAATTGCTGATGAATAATTTAGCAGTTGTTGACGCTCTTTCCTGTACATAGTGTAAATAAATTTCCTGTATTTTTTTAATCAAGAACTGTGTCATCCTTTCAAGAAAGTTGAAAGCCGCACCGAATCCGTTACAATAATAAAACACTCGATATCACTTGCTCTTCTGTTTTACATCGGTAAGTTGCGGAAATAAGTTTTGTTGTTTTTACAGCCTACTTCCGGGTTTTTATAATTTTTTATGATTTAATTAACTTATAATTTATACTTGATAATTTTTAATGAACGTTTTTAAAATTTAAATAACTTTTTTAGATGAACAAAGTCGTTCATAAGAACGAATTCAATGAGCGGTTAAAAGAAATGAACGATCCTCTCGTGAACGGATCATTAAAAAGAACGACGCTATATATGCCAATGCAATTCCCAAACATTGGGTATGTTAATAAAAAAAAGTGCATTATGTATGCGAATTGTAAACAACTTCTGATGAATAAAATGGTGATCGACAAGGGCGTCCAAAGAGCTGACGGCGCCCGGGGCGAAAGCCCCCCCACCCCATACAGTATACACACAGAAAAATCAAGTTAGTTGTAACATCAGTGCATAATACGCGTGAACATGTACTTGCATTTTCTACTTATGAATGAGCAGAACATTCAGAGGGCTAATACAAATTAAAACACAAGCAATGAATCTGTTTCAAATATATGTGAAACATTAATACCCCCAAAATCTTTTCGAAAAATTGAAATGTTAAAAATTCAAATATTTGTCTAGTAAAATGTTATCACATCAGATAAAAAACAAACAATTAAAAAGGAATTGGTTATTCATATGTAACAAACTAAGAACACGAATAAATAATTTGCTGATTATAAATAGAAAATATTTATCGAAGTAAATTACATCAAAATTAAATTTCGATCTGGAGTCATCCGATGATTTTTTTCAAGAGTTTTTTGGTTATACTTGTACCAACTTAATACCAGTTTTCATATATGTTAAAAACAAAGATGTTATTCTTTTGCATAAAATACTTGTAAGTTTTAGGGAGAAGCCCACAAATACTCAAGAACATCGAAAATTGCTGAGAATTGCGCTTTTGAAGCTCTAATTTCAAATAAATACCCTAATACTACAAAATTTGGCCTAACAAATTGCGTTTTAAGACTTGAGTTTAAGAAAATATTCGTGAAAGGGTCTCCTTTCCGCCTTCCTTTAATATCATAAGAAGTGGGTTTTTTAAATGACACTTACAAAAAATTTAAGTGGCCCTTGAATGTAAAACTTAGCTTACATTTTTTTGACCATAATTTTGGACAATTTTCCTGGGAAATGCTCCAGATCCTCCTATTCATAAAATTTGTCTTAAAGTTGCGTTTTTGAAATTTCAATTCCGAAAACTTGCAGGGGGAGACGAACTAAAGACTAAAATTGGAAAACGCATTAAGTGATTAAAAAAAAAAGTCGTCAAAATGAAGAAAATGCTAAGCATTTCACAGTGGTACACGATTTATGTGCCTAGCCCCCCTAAAAGTAGTTACAATAACTTTGTTAGGGTCTGCCAGTGAAGTAAAAGTAGCATGCTGTGCGGCGGCAGAGCGCAGTACGTGCCATTAAGGTTAGTGATGGTTATTTATCTTGGGTTGGTCCAAGTCCATAATGCAAAAAAGTGGAAACCGTAGTAAGTGGCACAATACGCCTGGAATCTTATTTTTGATGCCCTATAAAAATTTTTATTTGTTACACTTACTGTGATTTCCATTTTCAGTCTTCAATTGATTTCAACCTATTTAAAAAAATAATCAATCGGAAACAATCTCTGAGCCCTTACCATAACGTCAATAAACATGGCCTCTAATTGCATTTTTAAAGCTAAAATTGCGTTTTTTAAATGAAAAGTTTCAAAATTTTGATCGGACACCTTTTGACCTTTTTTCTATCCGATCAAAAGAATTTTTTTTTGCTTCTGTTTTTTGTTTTTTCAATGTTCCCCCTTAAAACTTTTTTCTTATTACTTCACTGCACGTAGGGGCAGAATTCAAGCAAATTTGATGAGAACTAGACAAAGGAGAAGTTCCTTTTGTTTGATTCTAAACAGTTATATTCTCAGAAATTGTATCTGCTTCAATGATACAAAGGAGGCAAATGTTTTGGAGACTTAAAGAGAGGAATATTTTCGTGCCCTAAGAAAAAATAGAAAATCATTACAATGAACAATGATTCACTTTTTTGTCTGTCTATGACTGTGTATCTATGATACACGAAATGAGGGGCGCCGCAAGGCGTCCCTAATTTTATACAGTCTGGGCATGTGATGAGGGCACGTAAGGCGCCCCTCATCACATGTTCCGTTGAAATCACCCGTTTCAACGGAATATGTCGTCGTGTTCCGTTGAAACGAGGGGCGCCTTGCGGCACCCCCTCATTTCGTGGCGCCCGGGGCGATTGCCCCGCTCGATCCCCCCCCCCCTTTCGGAAGGCCCTGGGATCGAATATACTCAAACCAATATAAAAAGCGAAAACTTTATAAACAAATTTTCCCACCCTCTCAAGGAAAAAATACGCAGTGAAAAACAAACAAATGCTAAGAAAAAAAAATCACTTTTTCTTCGGTAATACGATAAAAATATGAATAGTTTGAAAAAAAGACTCGCTTCTAAAAAGATATTTTACTCGTGCGATTCATTTCTCTATAAAATAAAGCAAAAGTCCGTGCTCGAAGCATCATAAAAGGGCTTTTAATGCCCTCCCATTGAATATTTTCAGACACATTTTTCAAGCTACTCGAGACTATAAAATCTTCAATGAATACTTTGAGTAGAGAAAAAACCATTTTTTAAATTCCGAGTTTGGGAGAAAAGCTAAGGCTATCTCATTTATGTGTCTTTTGACATAAAAGAAGTTTTCATCTCATATATTTAGGAGCATGAAAAGTAATATCTCAAGCTGGTGAGTAATGTTGGTGGATATTGCTTCTATTCAGAAACTTTTGCTCATCTAATGAAAGTGCGGTTCTGGAAATTTTCAGGCGTATTCTTTGAACTGAATATTTTCTTCTTTTTTTTTTTTTCAGCAATTAGTAATTGCATGCTTGACGCGGTTAATATCTTCGGCCGTATGGACATTATGTAATTTTGAAAGAGCAGTCTGTTCTTCAATGGGCTTGAAATTATGAATGCATTCAATTACTAAGAATTGTCTCACACGTGTTTAAGCCGCTCAATAATAGGTGATTCACAATAAAGTTAGTTCAATTTCGTTTTTCAGCTGGATTCCATCTTCTTCTTTTTTTTTTTTTTTAATAACTTAAGGATTATAATGATAATAATATTCAAATTATCCCAATTTGTTCCATTTAATAATGTTCAAAAAAAAATGGTAAGTTTGTATTTTGTTTTTTTATTTCTAAATATTTAAAACTTGTGCTTTGAACTGTACAAATTTGATCTTTTAAGTGAAATTTTGATTAGTCAACCAATAAGCAAAATAATAAATAAAAAGTCTTACTCAAAAGTATTTATGGCATTTAATATATAATCCTTTCTTATCTACACGATACTGCAACATGTAAATGGAGGGGGAAAATTAAACTGACGGGAAAATAATCCGTTTTTCTAGTTAAAGTTTCTCTTATGCCTGCTTAAAAAAACTGCAAAATTTCACATTTTGTGGGTAATTTTATTTTTAAAACATTATTTCGTTAATTTTGTGATTTAGTTCTATTACATTATTTGTGTGTTGTCAAGTACGATAGATTTTTTTTCTCAACAGCGTGTGTATTTTTGTAGTTTAAAGCAGCGTTGCACAACCTATTTGCTTAAAAAGTTTGCGACTTGTAAAATAGAAAAAATGCGAACCGGTTATTTTTTATTTAAAAAAAAATAAAGAAAGGCGAAAAATGCCAGGCATTAAAAAATAAATATAAATTAATGGTAATACTTTACAAATATTTATTTACAACGATATTTTAATGTTAAGGCAAAGTAATTGTAATATTTGTTACCAGTTACTAAACAAACTTTTAAAAGATCCATACCATAAATTTTAAAAATGGAACTTAGTTTTTAAAAATGACGAGACGTAACAAAGGACAATTAAAGAGGAAAGGCGAAAAGTCAATCTTTCCAGTATTCGAGAAAATCACTGTCGAAAGTTCAAAACCCCAATCGTTCTCGATTGTGAAGTAAATTTTCGGCTGGTTTTCCTTTTCAATCCTTTTTCTTGTTTAAATAGAGCATCAAATTCTACTCTACACATACTCAGTGTTCATATTAAGCTAAACTCGAAAAAAAAGAAAAAAAAAACATTTCGCCTTTCTTTCTTGTACTCTTCAATTGTGAACACACTCTTATTCACCTTTCTTCCTTGTATTTTTCAATTGTGAGTACACTCCCGTGTTACCAACTTTCAAAGATTAAACTAGGATCTCTAGATACTAAAATGGAAGCAGAAAATATCGCACAAATTATGGATACCATAACACTATTGAAATATGAGTAGTGTAGTTGAAAATTAAAACCTTGTGTATCAAAGTTACTCTGAATAATGGTAATAGATTTTTATTTACCTGAGTAAAGCAATGCGATAAATTACAGTTATTATTACAGGAATAAAAAGCTAATCCCCCGTTCGGCACCGTTGTGTCTCGAACGGAAGTGCTGAACTATCGAGTGTCGGGAGCGCGGTCACTTGATCAATGTGCTGAGACAATTCAGAGTGACATCTCGAGAGGGGGATCAGAAGTGGGACTAGGTTCACCAAAGAACCTCCAACTTAATTTCCTGAGAAGCCTCTGATTGGAAAGGTTAGTGTGTTAAACGATGATTTGTTGTCAAAATTTAGTTGCTGAAAGAAGACAGACGATAATATGTTAAAATAAAAATAAGGGCTAACTTCGTCTCTGAAAAATTAAAGTTTTCGCAGTAAAGAATTGCAGCCAAGTGATTTTTCCGTTTTCCTAAATTTTGCATTACTTTTAGTTTGCCTTTTCTGATTTTAATTCAATCTCAGATTGAACGCAGTGGAACCTCTTTATCAGACTAATTAGGACGAAAGACAATCCGGTTAAACAAGAATCGGGATAATTCGGGTAGTATGGAAAGTAAGAAAAACAAATCTATAAATGTGTATATATACCTTTTGTTACAAGGAGAAATAATGCTTTGTAAGAAAAAAAAAAGACGTAGGATTTCTTCGCACCATCCACACTTTATCCTTTTCTTAATTCAATCAAATACTTGATCATTTATAGTTCAGCTGTAGTGGTGTCGAACTGACTCTTCAAATAAGTTAGGACATTGTTAGATTGCTGTAGTTAATTGTGCGACTTATACAGGAGTGGTACATATAATTAAAATAAAAAGCAAATTTTGGCCCACTAATAGTTCAGCTATCATAATTTAAAACTATTTGTGTAAATATAATAAGAGATAAATCATTTCGTACAAAAACTATTCTTATTTTAAGTTAAAAATTTTCTTTTGTACTTAAAAAGAAATCTCTCAAAATGGGAGAAAAATGAATCCTTTCAAATATTTTTCTTAGGAAATTTATAAACGCCGTTTAAACACGTTCACATTAGCAATAGGGCAAGGTTGTTTTCAAAGATTTCTAACCTTTCTCCCTACTTCTGCAATTGTAGACTACCCTATACCTGTCGGCTCGTCCAGGGGCTCCCCTATGAGAGGTTACGGGAGGTCACAGTGACCACCTTCCTAAAATTTCCTTATGCGGAAAATTTGGTCTGACGATTTGGCAAAATTTGGAGCTCTATTTGGCAAAATTATCATCATTCGATGAAACTTGGAGATCTGTTCGGTAAAATTACCATCATTCGGCAAAATTTAAGTTCCATTCGGCAAAATGTGGAGTTCCATTTTGCAAAATTATCCTCATTCGCTAAAATTAGGAGTTTCATTCAGCAAATTCAGACTTTCTACCCTCCCAAAAATTTATGTTCCCGGAGCCCCTATCCCTATTTTGTATCTCATGATGTGACGATCGGGTTTTGGATTAATTGTTTATTGCCCAGGGCCGCAAAGAGCCAAAACCCTTGTCAATTAATGTCGCCCCCCCCCCCAAAAAAAAAAGAATTGGAGGAAAAGAAGAAAAAAGGGGGAAGGAAAAGAAAAGGGAGAGGGAAGAAAAACTACGAACTAGAAAACAATTAACTCTACTTTAAGTGCCAGAATAGTTAATACCAAAAGAGTAAATTTAAGTTAACCTTTATGTTTTTTCTTATTCGGCGTTTCCCTCCCTTTTTCTTTCTTTCCTTTTTTTTTCTTGTGGCATTGTAGCAGGGTCCCCTTTGACCTTGGCCCCCAGTTTTCGACTTGGCTGATTATGGCCTCTCGTCGGGCCTGTTCATTGCCAACAATGCAAGCCAATACCATGGTCAATTTCACTAAACGTATACCACGATTAGTAGTGCTGCCATCTGGAAGTGAAAAGAAGTAGGTATATACTTGTTATGACAAATTTCACACCTAAATATATTTGTCTGGTAGGAATTTTAACAAAACGTCTCGTTAAATGCAATTACTCAACCTTTAACCTTCTTTGAGAAGTACAATTTTAAAAGTGTAAATATCTTGACGTTACAAAATGCAACTAATACACTGATTTCTTTTACCCGATTGAATAGTCGTTTAAAAAAGAAAATATTTTCTTGAAAGTGGAATCGAAGCAAGATCCTTGGTAAGGTTCCAACACGGAATAATTACCAATTTAACATCTAGAAAATATTTAACTTTTCGTCCCGTCATTTTTCTTAGATAATTATAGGAACTATCAGAGGCGTGCATAGGGAGGGGGGGGGGGCACCTGTTGGCCCAGGCCCAAGCCTGAAGGGGGCCCAAGAGTTTTAAAATAAGGGGTGAAATACTTGTAGGAACGTAGGGGTAAACAATATGGAGGGGGCCTCGTAAAGCCATTTGTGACGGGCCCCAAAATTTCTGTGCACTCTCCTACTAATTATTATTGAGGATGCAAGCAGTAGGTATTGTAGTTTATTCCATAATAAAATGAATATTCATTAGTGTTTTGCGGAAATGAACAGATTAGAAGATTATGACAGACAGCACGAAATAAAATGTCATTGTCTGAAGGGGAAAACGTTTATCCATGTAACCGAACCGACTTATTACTTCAATGTTATTATGGGCCATTCCACGGTAAACCGTAATTTTGTCCCGCACGTGACGCTTCACATATTTCATAAAAAGTAATAATTTAAAAGGATGATGAACAAAGTTTCGTTGCTTAAGAAATCACAAACGCATGTGTGACTTCTTAAGCAAAAACTTCTTCAAAAATTATATTTTTTTTATGAAATATAGGAACCGTCACGTGCGGGGAAAAATGATCATTTTCAATGGAATTGGCATATACATATTTTTTTTTCAATGGTTTAAATAATTATTTCTAAACCAATGAGATATGTTTCCTTTACGTTGGAACCATAGCTTTCAAAATCTACAAATTGTTTCGTCATTTCTGTATTAATGGAGCAAAAATATTAGCTTATTCATAAGCAAGTTACTAGAGGTTGACTTTGGATGTCCCGCACGTGACGCATGTAAAGAAATTTTATTTTTAACAAAATTGTTTAATAAAAATATAATTGTGTCAGGAGTATCTCTTTGTATCAAATGTAAAGATTTAAAAAATTGCTTACCTCGGTGTCATTAAAATATTGAGAGATATGACGAAATGTTAATGAAATTTAAGCGTATTTTTTCCTGCACGTGACAGTGGAATGGCCCTTATCATTGTTTCTGATAACAATAATTCAAATCGTTAAAAAATTTTACATCCTTCGCCGTTTTCTCTTAGGTGTAAACCATAAATCGGAGGCCTGTGTATGATGAAAAGACCATGTGAACTGATTTCTTAACTTAAAAATTTTCTTCAAGGAAAAATTTAAACTAAAAATTCCAGAAAAAGGATTTGTAGCAGTCACAAAACATTGCTCTCAAACACTTTGAAAATAATGGGGTTGTTTCCTTCAGTCAAAAGTATTATTTTTAGTCACTGAAGTTGATAGAATGAGTAAAAAAAAAAAAAAAAACATGGACCCAGAAAATACTTTCATTTTTCCAACAGTTATTTTTTAATTATTTTTTTTAAATGCCCGATTTTGAAAACAAGGCGTGGTCTTTATGACGTCACAAATGATGTACTTTTGCGCATCTTCACTGGCGGCTCCACGTCATGATAATCAAGAAGCGAATTGAATATTGCGCTCTACGCTTGCTATCAACCATATCGGTACCAATACATATGAGTAAAGATGCGAATTAAATATTATGATCCGTGAATGGCATCAGTGAATGTCATTTCATCATTTGTGATGTCACACGACAGAAGCGTAAACAATGAAAGCGCACCGATTTAAGTAATTTTTTAAAAATATTAAACTTATTTAAGTTATTTAAAAAATGCTTAGATCCTATGTTTTTAAGCATGCTCTTTCAGAAAAAAATACATTTAAAATTTTGGAAACAATCCCATTCTAGCAATTAATACATTCCTGGATAAAGTATTTTACACCTTATGAAATTGCAGATTTAAAAAAAAAGAAAGAAAAGTTTCCGAAATAATAAAGGTACATCTAAGTACATATTCATTAATCATCCAAGGTCGGATATGTTTGGATCGTCTGTCTGGAATGCATATAAACTACATTTATTCACATAAACTATACAATTGCTTTTGCATAGTGAGTTGGTCTCGGGTTGTTTTCTCTGCATTAATACTACACTGGCAGAAAAACAACTTTTACAAAAATCATCCACTTTTTTTTTATTTAGAAGTACAGTCAACCCTCGTTTATCGCGGTTAATTCGTTCCAGACTTGATCGCGATAACTGAATTTCCGCGAAGTAGGATTCTGTGTATATTTTTCTAATTAGAGCGCATAAAACTTACTTCCGGCAACTTAAATAGGTTTTTATCATAGTTAGAGCCCCCTAGACATAAAACAGCACCCTTAGCCACCATTACATTTGTATTACTAAATGTATTGCACAAAATATTAAGAAAATTAAATGTGTTAGACGTAATAGATATCACATTGTTAATTATTGGGAAATAAACTACACACACACGCAGTTCTTACACACTACTACTTGTCTGTGGAAAAACCTCAACTTGTTCGACGATGAATCAATTGCCAGTTAGAGACCGTGGGAGCCCCCGTTCGTACTCTACATTTACGTATACAGCTTAAAAAGCTAGTACATTGTTGAACACCATTCGCAGATGCATTTATCCCCTAGTAATAATACAGTGATTTATACTTTCCAGTTAGTGCTTAATGGTTAAAATGAGATAACGATTCCCTACATTTTCTTCGGCGATTTTATACCTCCACTCGCTCAACTGGTACAACTAGACCCTCAGACCTTACTTAAAAGCTTACCTTACTTAAAAGACATACACTTTGTTATCCTTTTGTAGAAAAAAGTTTACACGAGCGCATAAAAAAAGGCGAATTACTATACTCGAAAAAAAAAAAAAAAAAAAAAAAAAACTAGAAAAAACCGCGATGTAGTGAAACCGCGAAAGTCGAAGCGCGTAGTAGCGAGGGACGACTGTAACATGCAAAAGGTTAGATAAGTTTGCGACACAATCAAAACAATAATAAAAAAGTAAAGGACTAATTTTTTAGAATTTAGAAACCAGGCAAGTAAGATAGGGGGCTGAATTCTGTTTTTTTTTTTCGAAACTTCGATCCTGTATTGCAATTTCTAGTAATTCGTTGTTTTACTGTTATTTTCTAATTTTCATAAAATATTTCAAAATAAACTTTTTTTAAACTTTCGAACAAATTTATATGTTTAGGCAGAACATATAGTTAGCAAAACCATAACAAATAGCACCATAATTGAAGGATATGATGCAGATAAATAATTTATGGCGCTATTTACAACAATGATAGAAAATTACTATTTTTAGAAAAGTAGTTTCATATTTATGGTAGCTTTTTGTAAATTTATCATCTGCTGTGTTTTACATTTAATTTTACTATTTATTATCGTCTGTAATCTAAATAATTTTTTTGTACTTCTTTATTTATTTATAGTCTGCGCTATGTATTTTTTAATGGCATCGCCAAAAGAAATGAGATAAAACAATCGAGTTATTATAATGGAATGTGAATATTGTTTTTCTTGCCCCATGTTGACCGAGAATATAATTTTTACTTAATTAGGTATGCAAGTCAAAGTATTTTTCAATAAACAGAAGAGACGAATTTGATTTGTTTATTGAAATAAACTAATACATTCATTTATAAAATTTTCTTAGCAGAGAAAAGGGAGAAACAGGTTCGGTTTAAGCAGTAATTGCTTGTAACTTTATTTGGAACGTTGCTTGAATTTAAAACAAGGAGTTTTGTCCAGAACTAACCAAGCCTACTTTTTCGGTTACCAATATCGATTTAGATCAATGATCTCTCAATAGCTAAAATCAATCACACGTTTTAATAATTAAGAATGTCTTTTAGATTAAAATATTTTAGCCGTAGAGTTGGAATAAACTATTTTAGAAGTCATTCTGTCTGAAGAAGTCTGTCTCATAGTAAAAAAAAATTTGATAAAGTTCGTCTCAAATTCAGTTTCTTAAATTACGTTTCATTAAATTTCCAATCTGAGTTTGCTATTGGAATGATTTTAATTTCATAGACTTTGTCTAATATTTGAGTGTACAGTTTTATGAGAGATAAATTGACGAACAGCATAACGAACAAAACATTTCCACCATCATAAAATATTACATCTACATAGGTAAAAGATAAATAAACGAAAGGAATATGTGGAGTAAAGAAGTCGTAAAATGTTTGAATGATAATTTGATAATTCGCAACTCCAACAAACTAGAAGGGGCACTGCAGCCACCGTCTAATGGCGGATGAGAAAGGTAAAACAAACGCATGCCGTAGCGTAGAAAATGGTAATAAGTATAGTATTTTTTGTTTGTATGCATGATTTTTTTGTTTATTCTTTTTAAATTGATTTTTAAAGTCTTCTGGATATTCTGGCCCACGTAGAAAGAAATGAGAATTCAAGAAGCATTAGTAAACGTTAGAAATTAATGCAAATTACGTAGTTCTTAATTCTAAGCAGCCATTTCCACGATGTTGAATTCGATATTTATCAATTCTTGATGGAACAACATTTTCATTGTGGCCATAAGACTGACAAGAATAACAATTAATGCTAGATAATTTAATTATATGACAATACGAATTATTATCAAACGAAGAAGATGATACTTCTTTGCCTTGCTTGGCTAGCGCTAATTGTTTTGCATTTGTAGATGAGTAATTTTTGCCGAATCGATTAATTAAAAAAATTTTCTGTTTCGTATGTTTCTAATTTCTGATTTAATTCTGTCATGCTATGCAAATCATCAACAAAATTCTCACGGATATATGGTGGTAGTTCCCTTTTTAATTGATCTACCATTATTTCTTTTAACTTATCGAGTTCTGTTAATCTTTCTACTATTTTATTCCACTCATGATAAAAAATAAAAATAGTTCAACTAACATGCGAAATCTCGCCAAGGGTTCTTTGCTAGCACAATACTGAAACCATAACCGTAAACAAAGTTCTTCAGCTGAGAACATAGACTAATAATAAGAATAGACTGAGCTATGGCAACCCTTTTGCTGCTCATAAACCAAACCCATAGACTAATAATAAGAGTAGACCGAGCTTTTTCATTCTTGCTGATGAAGAAAATTGGTTCATAGATGTATCACGTGACTAGTGGAAGGGCTTGGCGAAGACTTTGGCAGCATGGTTGCTAGATGGCAGCATTATCTATAGTTTGACACTCGACATGTATTTTAAGACAATGTGTTTTCATTAAAAAAAAATTCCAAGTGCAGAGATTGAACAGTTTTTTTTTTTTTTAGTTATGCATTATTTTGACACTAGTAATAGTTTTTGGTCACAGTTTTCAGTAACTTTTATTTCATTCGGAACTACTACGTCAGCGTTGGCGTAAACGTAATGGCGCAAACGTTTTGCGTTAACGCAAAAATGTACTAATCGGTATCTTAAATTGAAATTGTAGGTAAAAATCTTACCGTTTGCCGATTCTTTTTGGACGCTTGAATATTTAATTGCTTAGAGAGTTATTGAAATTGACTAAAGAAAATGCACAATACTTTCTAAACGAAAAACTCACTATATTAACAAAATATTTACAACTTAGAATAACAAATTTACAAATCGGACTCCATAAAAGATCATTCTTCCGTGTTCCATCAATTTTTATTTATTTTATTTCGATCGTCTGCTACGATCAACGCCCGCTGTTGCTAGGATATCCACTAGTCACATGGTTTGGTTTATGAGCAGCAAAAGGGTTGCCATAGCTCGGTCTATTCTTATTATTAGTCTATGACCAAACCATGTGACTGGTGGATATCCTAGCAACAGCGGGCGTTGATCGTAGCAGACGATCAACGCTCGCGAGAAATAAAATAAATAGAATTGATGGAATACAGACGAATGATCTTCTATGGAGTCCGATTTGTAAATTTGTTATTCTTAGTCGTAAATATTTTGTTAATGTAGTGAGTTTTTCGTTTAGATAGTATTGTGCATTTTCTTTAGCCAATTCCAATATCTCTCTAAGCAATTGAAGAGGCAAGCGCCTAAAAAGAATCGGCAAACGGTAAGATTTTTACCTACAATTTCAATTTAAGATACCGATTAGTACATTTTTGCGTTAGCGCAAAACGTTTACGCCATTACGTTCACGCCAACGCTGACGTAGCAGTTCCAAATGAAATAAAAGTTACTGAAAATTGTGATCAAAAACTAATTACTAATGTCAAATAATGCATAACTACGAGAAAAACAGTTTAATCTCTGCTCCTGGAAAAAAATTATAATGAAAACACATTACTTCTTAAAATACATGTCGAGTGCCAAACTATAGATAATGTTGCCATCTAGCAACCATGCTGAAAAAAGTTTTCGCCAAGCCTCCCACTAGTCACATGATGTATCCATGAACCAATTTTTTCATCAGCAAGTCTGGGAAAGCTCGGTCTACTCTTATTATTAGTCTATGGCTGAGAATGAAAGCAATAAAGTAAAGTTGGCGCTCTATTTTGGCGATGAAAATTCTCGGTTTTTGTTTTTGCTTCAAATTTCTTTCTCGGTTAAATATTTTTCATTTCGTTCTACGATAATATATTCAAGAAAATATTTTGCATACTCTCTATTCCAACTAAATGCTGCAGTAAAATAAGGCTAGTTAAATTAATTATTTTTAAATTAGGCGGAGATGAAAGCTCGAATTCTTCTGCTAATGTTATTAAGTCCTTCTTTTGAGCTTAAGAAAAAAAACCCCATACTCTTACATACTCACACAAAACAATAAAAAAATTTACCTGGTATAACGTTATCCTCTTAAAAAAAAAAAAAAGAAGCTTCGAACAGACGATAATATTTGTTTTTCATTTCAGGAAAATACTTTGTTTACGATTTCGCGATTTCCGACAATCAACTCACTTTTTAGAGGAAAATAATGAAAACTAACATTATTTTGAGAAGCTCGAGAATACCATTGTGGGCGAAACAATTTCTGTTGCTGAAAGCAATCTAAGACACTTCGAATGCGTTAGTAAATACTCATAACAAACTGCCCATGTTTACCAACAGACACACGTGGAACGCAATGTTTTACCTTTTTCTAAATCACTGCAAGGTACTGTCCAACCACGGATTGCATGGAATTTTCAAATGTCCAGATAAGACGAATCTATGTGAATAAGGGGGGAAAATAAAAATTTGATGCGCGTAGTCCGCTCATTTGAATGAGTCTCAGCTTCTGCAAAAGCTGACATCAGTAAAAAAATAATAGATTTGTGAATTTCTGGTTGTAAAACAGATGTTTGTCTTTCCATACAATCCGTGGTCAGACAGTAGCGTATTCAAGCGCTGGAGTTGCGAATATGTTTTGGTAATGTTTAACATTCAAGGAAAGCTTTATTATGACAAGGCTGAACTCGATCCGGTAACTTAACTGTCTTACTGGTAAGACTGTATCATTTCAGGGGAATGAAGAAACGAAAGAATGGTCAACAATGAACGCCACATATTCGCAACTCCAATAAACAATAGGGGTCGCTGCAGCTACTGTCTAATGGCGGATGAAAAAGGTAAAACAAACACACACCGTAACTTATGACTTGCTTTGATGCTTAGTGAATGACAGTAATTTTTCATCGTGTTTGTAGGAAACTTTCTTTTCTATTCTGAAATTACATTGCACCACAATCTGTCCAAAGCCTGTAATTTCCCCAAAGAAAATACGTGGAATGGAATGTTTTACCTTTTACTTTAGTACAGTAGAACCTCGTTTTACACGGGGGTTACGTTCCACGAAAATGCCGCGTAAATTGATACCTAATACTAGTGTTAAAATAGGGGTTTGTTTCCGTAGATAACAAAATGCTTCATTCTAGTCATGACTAATTGTATAATAAGTTTAATGTGTACTTGTATCGACTTTCATGCATAAAGAAAACATAAACTAAATTCGTGTTCTGTTTATAAAGAGGAGCTGGCTATGATAGTCTTTTGGCAGTCATTAAGAATGTTTCTCTGTAATTCTTTGCAGAGCATTGACGCATCATTTCCATGATAGAATCTTCCTTCACTAACAAATCAGAAAGATCATTTCTATTGTCTAGGAATGGACCAAAATTTTCAATGTGAACATTTTTGGTTGTGCGTTACCGACGTCGGTATCCTCGTTGGTTTTGGCCTCCTTTGTCACTCGTAAAAGCTTGTCTTCCAGTGGGTTCTGAACTGTGTGATTTTAATAACTTTGCTTCTGGAAAGAGCTCTGGAACCAATCGCACAAAATGTCTGCAGTGTCCCAAGCCCGATTATTAGCACGCCAAAATGCAATTGATTGCGCGTAATCTGCAATCTTACGGAGTTTGGATTTTGAAAGAGGGGAAAATTTCATCTGTTTGCATTGCCGCATCCGCGTAAACCCGAAACACATCCGCGCAAAATAAAATAAGGGTGTCAAACCTTAAACCGCGTATAATCGAAACCGCGTAAAATAAATCCGAGTAAAACGAGGGTCTACTGTATTATTAATCATCGCCCCAAGGTATAGTATTGCCAGATTGGGGGAATTTTTCCAATTTTGGGGGAAATATGGTGCCCTCTGGGGAAATTTTGGGGAAATGGGTTTTGAGGGGAATTCTTTGGGAAAAAATCTTTTTCTTGGGAAGAATCTGGGGGGGGGGGGGGGGAACCTCGGGGAAAAAAATTCGTATTTAAATTCGCGTCTTGACATCTGGTAGTTACATTGTTGGAATCAAACAGCGGTGGTTTAGCTTTGCTCAACTTTATGGAATTCGCATTTCGCATTATGTGGAATATTATGATACGGAATTCACATTAATATTCTGCGTGAGTAACTAGTTGATACGTGAAACAGGTAAAAATAAGTGTGATGAAGAATGTTCTTGGATAAATATAAACAAAAATCATAGTTTAAATGTACATACAGAAGCAGAATAGTAAATGCGAGTAGAAAAAATATATTTGGATATTTCTTATCTTTCGGTCAGGCCCTTTTATTTATGACTAGTGGTAACTGCACGGCTTTGCCCGTTGTAGAAAATTAAAAGGTCTTTTGATTTCCTTGTATATTTACAAACAGTGCATGATGAATTTCCAATTGACTTGCCCACGTTATAGTTCCAAGTTATGATAACTTGGTAATTTAGTCGTCCATTTTATGAAAATTTTTCGGGAAAATCTTCTTAAAATTGTAATAGAAAATGAACAAAATCGAATTTTTGAAAAATCGCTTAAAGGTGCACATTCCCATGTTACAAAATAATTCTTTACCAAATTTCATGAAAATTGGCAGAACGGTCTAGGCGCTGCGCGTCACAGAAATCCTGACAGACAGAGAGAGATCTGGACAGAGAAATTCGCAACTCCAACAAACTACAGAGTGCGCTGCAGCCACTGTCTAATGGCGGATGAAAAAGATAAAACAAACAAATGCCGTAACTTATAACTTGCTTTGACGATTAGTGAATGACATTAAGTTTTCATCGTGTTTGTGTGAAGCCTTCTTTTCTATTCTTCTGAAATTACATTACACCACAAACAGTCTGGAGCCTGTAATTTACCCCAAGGAAAGCACGTGGAATGGAATGTTTTACCTTTTTCTGTAGTATTGTTAATCACCGCAAGGTAGCGTAAAGATAAAGATAAAGGAAAAAAAGGCGAAAATTGGAAGAAAAAGAAAGTTGGGGAATTTTATAAGAAAATTTGGCTATTTGGGGGAAAAAAATTTTTTCAAGAGACAAAAATATCAGAGGAAGTCGATTCATTTTATGAAAATTTTTGTGGAAAAATAATTTTTGAAACTGGGTAATTTTGATAGAAAACAGCGTTTTTTGGGGAAAAGTTGGAAGGGAATTGGGGAAATTTGGATTTGACCATCTGGCAACACTGGCAAGTAGCGTATTCGAGCTCTAGAGTTGTGAATTGGAGTTTAGGGTTACAATTTCAAGTATCAAAAAACAGGCAATGGCTTCGTTCAAATGTTGAAGCAATGGGGTTGTTTCCTTCAGTCAAAAGTAGCACTTTTTGTCATTGAAATTAATAGAATAAGCAAAAAAAAAAAAAAAAAATTTGAATTTTGACATCTTGAATTCAAATTATGTTTTTCGCAATCACGAGTGTGTGTATGTAGGCGTGTGTGTTTGTGTGTGGGGGTATGTGTTTGTGTGTACGGGTTATGTGTATGTGTGTGTAGGCATGTGTGTTTGTGTCTGTGGGGGGGGGTATGTGTGTGTAGGCATATGTGTTTGTGTCTGTGTGCAGGCATGAATGTGTGGGTAGTTGTATGTGTGTGTATGTTTTTGTGTGTGTATGTGTGGGTGTCTGTATGTATGCGTGTGTGTATGTGTGTATGTGTGTGTAGGTGTATGTGTGTGTATGTGTGTGTCTGTGTGTAGGTGTATGTGTGTGCGGACGGTGGAAAACGAGGACCTCAACATGCTAACACACCTTCAAACCGAGGACGCACCTGCAACCGAGGACGTCCTCGGTTTGAACTAACGCTGTTTTCGCTATCAGGGGATCTGTCTTATGGTAGAAAATTGTTTTTTATTGAAATTTAAAATTGTCCTCGGTGGCCGGTGTTTACGCACTGGTGTGTGAAGTGTCGAAAAGTTCGTGTGTGAACTCACGTCCCCGTTTTCACGTTATTAATCAACACGAGTGTAAGTCCTCGGTAATGCGAAGTTAATATATGTCCGATACACA